>NC_043996.1:8223534-8238534 GCF_902150065.1 Myripristis murdjan
TAAGACAAATAATGTAACAGCTACAACAGTGTAATAAGTTCAGAAAAGTGCATCTCTTCACTGTAAAGCAGCATCACAAACCAAGGCTAGACAGCACTTACATCATATCATGATATTAATATATCTATAATCCCGGATGATATCTAGTCTTATATCATGATATCAGTATAATATTCATATATTGCCCAGCCCTACCCAGAACCCCTTTGAGGAGTCCAAGGAATTTGTGAACCCCCAGTGTAAAGCATCCTCGATACATGGGACTGTATTACTTCTTATGGCCACATGGTGGCACCAGAGGTCTAGTCAGTGTTGTAGGAGCAAGCTGAGCTGAATTCACTCTTAGTTGACATCTTCAAATTAACAACACTAAAAAAAAAAAAAAAAAAATCCTCATTCATTGGAAGGTGATTACTCTGATGTAAAACAATGGAGGGTGAGCTCTGTGATATTAGCAAACAAACTCCGCTTCATTCTGCTCTTGTTTTTTGCTTGAGCCACAATTAAACAATGGGTAAGAAGAATCCAAAAGATATATTTTGTCAAAGATCTGATCTCCCTGTGGCTGTCTAAACAAAGGAAAGCCACATAGTATCCTGTCTGAATCTCAACAGCTCAGATCTGACTTGCCAATGATCTGAATCTGTTTATGCCTGGAAGGAAATGTACAAAAATACATCACTGTATTTGTTTAGCAATGGGTCATGCTGTTATGGTTGTACTTTGGTCCTGCTGCAACACTGTTAAGTCCTGATTGCTTTGAAGTTGGCTGGAATCTGAGCACTGTGCATGATAAAAAAAAAAAAGATATTACAGGCTAAGATTAAAGAATATATTTTTAGATTTAAGTTACTGATGCATAGGGAACTAATAACTTATCAGAATAAGCCTGCAGCAGTGTGGCCTTCTTATGTGTAGTTTGCAACTTGATGCCACAACTCTCCCAAACGGAACAACCAAACGGGATGAAGAGCAAAGATTGTTTTATTACAAAAATTATATCACACCATATACATGCATCTTTACCTTAGGCAAAATATAAAATAAAAACAGGAGACATTATATAAGGGTGGCTTTGTCATGCAAGGGTTTGTCTCACTTCAGATGAAAGAAGTGAAACTGACTTGGGAATCTGAATCTCCATTTCCCATGAATACAATTTGACTGGTCTTGTGATTCCTCATCTGTCTCCTGCAACCACCTCCATGGTTATTTCTGGGAATAAATTCATAGCATCCCCGTGTGATTGGCTGTGACAGTAAACCAATTAGAGTTTATTGTCAGGGTGGTTGCTAGGTAGAGCGGGAAGTGAGAGAGAGGTGAAAGGTGACGGGGTTACTCTTCCTGGAATCCAGAGGCCCTAATGGGGTCACCCCATGCAGAAAGCAAAAGGTTTTGGAAATAATCGTAAGAATGTGCTCACTGTCCCCTTTGTGGCCACTTTTCTTGTTCAAGTCGTAGTCATACACCGTGATGCGTAATGTGTGCAACATATGCCACTTTTTCAATTCTTCACATCTGTTCATTCCTTTATCCCCTCAAACATGACCATGGGTCTCAGTTTGGAAGGCAAAGGCTTAATCAGGTGTGTCCTTTGGCCTCTTTCACCTTCAGAATCTGCTTTTATCACCCGGGCCACAAAACCTCGACCTAACATCCCCCAAAAATTCCACATAAATTTGCAAATACCAGCACCAACTGTGTTTTAACTTTTTAAGACATAAATAATGCGTTAACACTGACAGGCAACAATTGCAACCCCAGCTATTAAAAGAGAGTGGTACCTATTGCCTAGCAACATAATTTACCTAGTAATTAAAGACATAATCAGTTTTAGACATTCTTGAGTATTCCATTATGTGACCAGTACTATATAAAGGACTAAACCATTACTTAAAGGATATGTTCAATATTTTTCAGCCTAGGCCATAGCAAAATGTTGACTTCTGTCATTTCTAGCTATATGTAGTGCAGCTTTACTACTATGCAAGCTTTACTGACAAGAGGCCACTTTTCTGCAGCATCTTGGTAGCTATCATTATCAGCCTCAAAACTCTCAGTAGACTAGAGTCACATGTGTCTATTCAATTTTTCCATCTGGTCAAATATTAATATCTACTGAAAATCTGCAGTCCATTACTGTGTTTGGACCCTTTTTTAACAACAGTATGTCCCAAAGATTCGTAAACTTCCGCAGAGTACGATAGAGAGCAGTTTGTAAACCTGTCCGTAAGTCTGAGTCAGTAGGTTAAATGCTAAATAAAACCTGTTTGTTGACTTTTTTGGTGGAAATTTATAGATGTTTTTGACTATAGGACTCTAAGTTTCCTAAGGACATTCTAAGTTTTATAAAGCCTGCACTAAAGCTAGCAGTGAGTTTGGGCAATGTCCAATCAGAAATGATGGGAATCAACATTTTAATACAACTTTAGTTTAAAAAAAAAAAAAAAAAAGCCAAAACACTTCTTTAAATTGTTACTGGTCATTATGTACCCTAAGAACGTGAATATTTTTAGTGACAGTAAGGTCTATACAGTAATCGAGGATCTTACCAGTACAACTCCTAACTCGTACTGTCAGAAGTGACCCCAGGCCTTGGTTTGGGGCCACCAGGGTAAGACCTTGAGGCCTGTAGGGCTCAGAGAGAGGGGCCAGTGGCTGTTGGCAGCTGTTGTATGACATGCCAGGGACCAGTGGTATGGACAGTCAGCACTCTTCCTCGTGGCCCTCTACCTGACCCCTTCTCACCCCTCTTCACCCATTGCACCCAACCACCAACCCCTGCCTTAGCTAATCCAGGTCTAATAAGGACTTTCCCTGGGGGGTTTCCTCCCGTTAACTCTTAAACCCATCATCTGCTCCATTAGAGACCCCCACCACCTCCCCCACCACCCACCCCACACCACCCCAAACCCTACCCTGTTGCACCCATAAATGTTCACATCAAGTGTGTTTTAGCAAGCCTGGCTCCCAGGACCTGATCAGTCTTTACTGTCAGATGAATGCTTGCACCTTGCACCTTGGGACAACAAAAGGAAATCTATACATCTGAACAGTTCCTCTTTGTGGGCCGAGCAACAGTGCAACAATAATTTGACATGCATGGACAGAAAGTAACAATAGCAACAATGACTTCAGTGGATGCCATCGTCTGCATCCATCGCTGACCCCATTCTTCTTATTGCTCTCTGCCAGCTTAACATGTAGTCTCTCTGAAGCCCCTTCCTGCTGTTACACCTTGTATCACTACCCTGCAGAAACTATCCCAGCAGCCACAAACGCATCAGCAGGACAGACAGGGAATCAGAAGTGGGAGGGCACCACATAGCAACAATTTGATCAAGGTTTTCCACTCTAAATGTCTAAAATGTATAATTGACTGTTTTTTTAGGAGTATGTTGATTGCTGTGTAGATGTTGAACAATTTGTCCACTTTTGAACTTTTTGTAGAAGAGGTATAGCTGAGGTCGAAATGAAAGAGAAGCAAAGTCCTCAACAAGTTAGCTTCTGCACATCGAGAGCCTCACACTGCAGTGTTGCTGAAATCAGACGTTATCTCAGATGTGTTGCTTAAACAAATAAGCCTTATTCGACCTAGTTTGACCTAGTTTTGGTGTTAGAGCGTCCTTATTTTTTCAAAAAGTGCTGACGGAAATAGCCACAAGTGGTCTAAAAATTGCAGCCCATCAACCAAGCAGCTTGACTGTGAATGCTCTACTACCAGGTGATTTAGGGCGGGCTCTAATTGTATCTGTGTATTGATTTTGTTCTGCTACAATGTTTTGAACAGGCAAATCATGTATTTTTGTTGATTTGATGTTGAATGTGTTTGAGTGTGTTTGTCTGTGTGCTTGCTCTGAGATGGATCGACGATCTTTGATGATAATGTTAATTTATTTTGAAATGGGTTTAATTTCTCAATCATTCCATTGAAAAGTGGACACACTGCTGTAAAATAAGCCAGTCAAGAAAACTTATTTCCCTGTTAGTTTGGCTTGTCTTCTCCCGTTCACTATCACTTTCTAGAGTTTGAGCCTGAGTGGAAGATTTGAGCTCAGTCCAGCTCCCAAAATATATTTTGTATTCTGAGCCAACCCCAAGGGCCAATGGATTTAAGTAAAACCCCAAATTTCACCGGCAGTGTTGTTTCAACTAATTGAGACTGAGCTATAAGGTGACAAGCCTGCTGTGTCTCATTGGGCTCCATTAGTTTTGACTGTCAGGCTAGATTAAATTGGCAATATTTAAACAAACAACATCGGCAAATTGGGTCATCACAGGAAATATATATCACAGAGAACAGCATATACTGTAGATAAGCCTAAAACAAAGACAGAATACTGAAGATAAAAAAGACCATAGCAACTGAACATACTGACTGAAGAAACAAATACAAACATGGATACATAAAGATACAGTTGCAAGTTGAATTGCAAGACACATATATACAGAAATTCATCCAGAACAGGAAATGCCACTTGATTGCATTTAAAGATATGAATGTGCGCAAAAAATATTTGCAAAATGTGCATGAGCGCATTGTTAGCACATAAACATAGGCGGTGTCTCAGACACCTTGATTAATGGCCTGGCTGTGTAAATAATTATCAAAATTGCATTGCACTCTGTCAGGAACCTTAGAAAATCATGATCCGGTCTTATCTGTGCCCTTTACTCTGGTGCTCATGCTCGTTAAGGACATGTGAAGAAATAGCTGAATATGAGCAGTCCATATTTTTGTTATTATTTTGTTTTGCTGGGCTTTGCAACCATGAGGGATGCCTGCATTCATATCCATGCACGCATAAATCCTTGTGTTTTGGGTTCTTTTCATGCAGTTGACACAGATTACCTTTTGCTGCCAACAAACAGCACCACAGGTCTATTCAAAGCGGATCAAGAAGTCTGTTCTCAGGCATCTGGGTGCAGTTATTTGGCACCGCCTGAGTTCAGATGGCATTTGTATTTACTTGGTTGTCAGGGAGGAAAACGCTGCAGAGTTCATATAAGCCGTACAAACAAGGTTGGTTGTGAATGTTCCCCTAATGTTCGAGTGCTAGTCTCAGCCTGAACCACCACTATCATCCAAGGCTTCACCCTCAGCAGAACTCTAACCCTCGTCCTGGACCTCAACAAACATTTGGAGGGACACAATACAGCAGAACAGGCCTCCCTTTGTCATCATCAATACGGGGCCTCCCTCTCCCTCCCGCTCTCTTGCAATATCTCTCTCTCTCTCTCTCTGATCAGTGAGCTGTGGCACCTCAGAGCTCTGGTCCTGTTTTTGATTTATTTTCTCTGTCTCTCAACCCAAAAAGTCTAAACACTTTAGAAATTCTCAGCTGTTTTATTTAGTTAATTGAAGTTGTTTTAACAGACAGTTGGTGCCCTTAAATATATTTTCCTATGGAGAGATAATCTGCAGTACACCTAATATCAGTAAAATATGGACACTGATAACATGATGCTGCAGGAAATTCACCCAACATGTGAAGTTGTGCACTTCTGATGTCCAAGCAGAACTACAGAGGTGCCATATCTTATCCATTTACACGCTCTTTGGTGTAGATTTTTGCACCTTTTTTCACTTTTGCACCTGACATAATCAGGAGCAAAAATCTTTATACTGTTGTTCCACTTCTTTAAAATGACCCATATGTGTGAACTAGTTTGTTTTTGTCTCTACCTTTTGAACCCATGCACATGCTTCAAACATCCAAAATTATAGGACATTTTAGCTGCACTTCTTTTATTACTTGACCTTGAATCTTTTATAGTCCAACTTACTTGCTATTAAAAAGCATGAACAGAGCTGTTTTGCTTAATTTATTGAGTTATTTAAATGCATCTCCATATCTCAATCATAAATGCACGTTACCCTCAATCTGTGTCTGTTGCTTGACATGAGGGGCCATTTGCCTGGGATGAGGGGGGACCTGAAAGACCACAATGACTCTGATCTCGAAAGCACGCACACACACACACACACACACACACACACACACACACACACAAACGGGAGAGGGGAGGAGACGAGAGGGAGGAGAGGAGGAGGGAGGAGGGAGGAGTAGTGAGCTAACTCTCTAATCTGCCTTTTTGAGAGAGGGAGGGAGGGATGGAGGGTGAAAAGAGAGAAAATCAAGTTTGCTCTGTTGTAGAATGGCAGAGGAGGGGGAGTCAGTAATTACACAGGGAGAGAGAAGGGGAGGAAGATAGTGAGAGAGAGAGAGAGAGAGAGAGAGAGGGAGAGAGAGAGAGAGATGTCAGGGAGTCAAACAGAACGAAAGGGAAGGAGAAAGGAGGGAGCATAACAAGAGAAGACAAGAAGAGAAAGGGAGAAGTGCTGAAGAAGATCTGTGGCTGCAGAGAGGACAGCGGGGCGCAGAAGAGTTTGTGCAGATTGTTTTTTGGAACAGTTCACTTACTCCTGTATAGTCACTGGACTCGAACTGTACGTGAAAGTTTGCGCCTGGAATGCTGTGTGCATCTTCTTATAGCAGGACTTAGTGCTGTGTGTTGGCCGCATGCCAGTGTGCATGGTGTAGAAGTTAATAGCTGGCTCGGTGTGTGTCTGCGCGTGTTTGTGTGAGAATAAGAGGCGGGATGGGAGCCCTTCGCCTCTCCCTCGCCCTCCTCTTGCTCCTCTCGTCTCCCACTCAAGCCCAGTGGTGGAACTTCTTCTGGGGGGGCCCTGAAGCCGGCTCTGACTCCTCTCCTCCCTCCGTTCCTCCCTCCACCTCTCCCTCCTTCACGTCCCTGGACCTCCCTGTCAGCACAACGGAGCCGGCAGTAATGGAAGGTAGCACCCAGAGAGAGGGGCCCACCCCGGCCCCTCCTACGCCCAGCCTCAGTGCATCCATCCCTGGCCGCAGCACGGCAAAGCCTGGGGCACCAGGTGGAGTCACCCAAGACGGCAAAGCCAAGGCCCGAATCAAACCTCTGAAACATTGGAAGAATGGTGAGTCTCACAGGGGTGTTGAGGAAGAGGAGGAGAAGAAAAAGAGCAGGTGAAAGGTGTACAGTAGGTTTTGTGTTAACACTTGCAGCTCAGAGTGGGTTGTATGTGGAAACCAGTTCAACCTGATCAGTCCCTGCCACAGCCAAATTTTCCATTAAACCTCTGCAACCCTGCCAGTCCCATCAGTAGGTTTGTCATTGCTGTGTGGACCAGCTTTGTTCTGTGCTGTTGAATTTTAGGGAAATGCATATAAAATTATGCATAAGACATCTAGATATTTTCTATTGGATGAAATTTGCAGCCATAAAACAGTAGCATCTTGGTTTTGAATATTTCACTTAGTATTAGTCTGGTGTAGCATCATTGAATATCTGAAACCAGCAGGTACAGAATAATAATAATAATAATTTTTCTTACTTTGAAGCTTCTCAAGGGACATTTTAAGGGAAAATCTGGATTAAAGTATAAAAATATAAAATGTATGACATTGGAGAGCCAGTGCATTTTTTTTTGACTGAATGAAGAGGAAAAGTTGTTCTTGGTTGTCAAGTGGCAAATTAGTCTACGGACACATACCAAGGCATTGCACCCCCCACTTGTTAACACAAATTAGAATGGAGATGTTGAAAAGACATTGGCCCCCTTTATTAAAATATGAAGAAATCAACCTCTTCCCACCCTCATGCGAGGCATCCTTCAAACTGCCTCTCGTGTTTTGCATCATCTCCCAGGCACCTCTGTGGCTGTTTTTCTCCGCCCCGCTGATCTGTGTGTGTGTCATGGTCACGTCCCGCTGTGCCGTGTGTTTTATGCTACTTCATCTCTCTGAGTCCAGGGAGGGCGAGCTGAGCAGCGTGAGGCTTTTGTGTGGCATCGGCAGGGTCACAGTGGCTTTAAAAGGTTATGCATTACAGCGTGTGGAGGGGGTGGAGGGAAGGGGGTTGATAATATTGGTTGGAGAAGTCGCCACAAGCTGATAAGAGGCCACCATGACTAGGATTAGGGCCAGGAGGAGGGAGTGGAAAAAGTTGTTGACTGGCAGTGAATGAATGACTTAAGGATTAATGACTGTTTGAGTGTTTGTTTACTGAATCACTGAATGAATGAAGCAATGAATGAATGGATTACCGACAACATAAACAAGTGACTATATATAAGACCTGGAGACAATTAATCACTTAACACATTGAATTATTAACCGACTGCAGGCAAAAAAAAATCCCTTTCCATAGAGCGAGTTACATAAAATCTCTTTCAGCATCTACCTTAACTAGATCTCAGCATCCACTGCTACCCACAGGTAAATCCATATCACATGGTATCGTTAGAATGAGATTAAGCCGTAGGACTTGCTGAGAGTGTTGTTACACAGCTGTGTGTGTGTGTCCAAATATAGTGTCCACAGCTTTTTTCCTGCTTGTTTCACTCGACCCCCAAAAAATTCAGATTGAGTTTAATAACCGGTGTTGCGTCCACTTTGAGACTGCCACAGTTTTGCTGCCTCCTGGTACATTTCTCACAGTGTATGTTTTGCCACCTCGCACCTTATGAGAGCTTTGCACAGTAATAACAGTGTCAACATGCTCTTTCAGTGTCTGGAAATGGCTGCCGTCCAAGTGGACCAGTAATCACCTCTAGCTTTCCATTGCCAAGGCATTCACAGACCAGATTCCAGCTGTAATCTTGGTCATTATTTTCAGATATCCATATTATTGCGCAGTTGTTTCACATGGCGTCCAGATATACTGTACTTGCACAGCAGCAGAAAATCTGAACACATGTAATGTGCTGTGTAAATGGGGCCTTTTTATCACTGGGTCAGCAAAGCAAAACAGCCCGATTTGGGCAAATGCTCAAATGTTTTGTTAAATGTCAGCCTTTCCCCACTCCAGTCACTAACCCGTCCTGAGTCCATTCAAATCTGTGGGGAATTTCGGCAAGCTGGATTACCCAGTTATTCACCCCCCTACCCCCCAAAAAATGTGAAAAAGAATTAAATCTAATTCTAGATTTTCAAATAAATCTGTCAAAATCAGCTTGGGCCTAGTTCTCACATTATGAACAGCATTTATTTGTATATTTGCAGATACTTATTACTGTTTGTTTTCATCTCGATTGCTAATTGCTCACTGTGCTTACTGTGTTTCCCAGAACTCACTTGGAATTCCTGTTGTTTGTGTACAATCAGATCTTTTTTTTCCTTGTATGTTCCACTGATGAAGTCTCAGTGAGTGGTGCTCGCTGATGTGTTCTATGACTCGGTGATAGAGAGTAGCAAAACTGACACTTATTTATTTCAGAAGGTCAGAGATGATTACTTGATTGGGTATATTTTGGTGTTTAAACTTATCTAAATTGTTGCCAGATCTTTCTTTGTGCCTTTCAAGTGGCTTATAGTGAGGGGTGTAGTGATGAGGTGGGTACACTAATGTGTAGGTGGGAGGATCACTGAGGATGAAGTGGGTATATTCTCCTATATATTTCAGTGGCTATTTGGCTGACAGGTGGGTATACACTAAATTGTAAATTGAATACCCTCCACTGCACCACTCTGTAAAGAGACAGTAATCTGAATGATCTGTCCTGCTTCACTCCTGGCTGCAATAAAACGTTCAAGTCAACAATCGGGTCGTAACTTGAGTTTTCTCAGAGCAGTGTCTTGTCTGTTCCCTTCAGTCATTACAGGGCACTAATGACTCTGTACATCTGGACTGGAGGTGTTGAGGCTTGGAGACTCTGTGTGTGTGTGTGTGTGTGTGTGTGTGTGTGTGTGTGTGTGTGTGTGTGCGCACATCTTGAATGCCCACCTCACCACCTGTACTTGAACGCCAATAAACGTGTAAATTCTCCACTTGCTGTGTGTGTACAATAAGTGCTGAGGGGTTGGACACAGAAGCCTCGCTCACACACACACACACACACACACACACACACACACACACACACACACACACACACACACACACACACACACACATCACACACACCAGGCCCTTTAATCTGGTATGTTTCCAGTTGGTCAGACTGATGAATTAGAGACTCCCACACATTGACCTGTCTGGTCTGGTCTGGGGCTTGTGTGTGTCCGTGTGGGTGAGATGTGCGTGAGTGTGTGTGTGTGTGTGTGTGTGTGAGTGTGTGTGTGACAGAGATATAAGTCCCAGGGGAATGTCTAAGTGAGAGTTTGTCGCCACGGGAGACGGGCTCCATAGTGGGGGGAACTGGGGGAATGTGAAGCCATCTCTTTACACACACACACACACACTAATTGCAGGCCGTTGTCTGTGCATTGCTGATGCGGAGGATTATGTCTGCACAAGGCAGGGCAGCGAGGCGTAGGCAGAGTCTGGTCCAAATCATGTCAAATTAACGTCCCGCCATGCTGATTCACAAAGGAAGTTTGTCTCCGATGCGTAGCCGCAGTGCACAGGTAGAGGACAACACCGGGGAACAAACATGTCTGCGGGGTGTGAGGTGGGACGTCAGGAGCTGCTGGAACGGCTTCAGTGATGGGTCTCGCATTTCCACCTGACATTGAAGTGCACGCATGCAATAAACTTGTATTTATCTTTCCTCATCTGTAATTTTCATGTGTTTTTTATAAATGACAGTCAACACTTGGTCTTTCCCCAACCACTTGTGCTCTTGACAAACGATCCCGACAAGTGTGCTGCTATCCTCTTTGACTCCGCCACTCCCACATGTGGGTTTGTCATGGCTGTGCAGCAGAGCTTTGTTCAAACCAAAAACTTTATTTTAAATTACAGTGGAGATCCTAGATCCCAAATATGTCCGCTGAATTACAGGGAAATATGTATAAAATGATGTGCAAGACATCTAGATGTTTTGTATTTGATCTAGACTATTTGCTGCAGCCATAAAATAATAGTTTTGAATATTTCACACAATGCAAGTGTGATGTAGCTTTAAGGAGGGTACTTTTTTCTATATTGTCATAAAATATGGGGAAAAAATGTTCTCAGATAGTTTAAGAGGTTAATTTTTCTTGAGCTTTCTGGTTGCATCTGCAAAGAATGACAGACTTGCCAAGCCTCATACAGGCTGTTTTTAGTCAAATTACTGTACATGCCAACAATTTGGTTGATTTAAAGATATTTCACTCACAATATCACAAAACAATGAATAAAATCTTTCAACACAAAATGTATAAAATAGTGTTGCTTCTATCAAGTCATATTCATCGAAAAATCTTTGATTTTTCAATATTATGAAATTAGTAAGATGATGATCTTAAATACAAAACAAAATCACTTGCAAAGTTTTGTGTCAGTGCAAAACAGAAGCTTAGTACAAAATATAACCTGAGCTTGTTAAAGAGATCAGCAGTGTCAGGAACAGGGGTGGAGAGATGTAACAGCTTTCTTTGAGATGGCATTGCAGCATTTGGTTTGTCGAAGGTTGAGGTAAAAACAGTCTCTGGAATTTTGGTGGTGTGTGGACTGAAAGTCAGAGAGCAGATGGAGCAGCTTCTCAGCATCTCAGCAGCTCCAATAAGAAAAGGATGGAAAAAGCGGTGTCTACTTGTCTGTCTGAAACTCTTCTTATGCTTTTATTCATGTATCTTGATTCAATTTTTTCTCCTCTTTCTCTCTCCCTCTCTTTAATCACTCAGAACGAGATTCAGGAGGTCATTTGGACCTGACAGAGTTGATCGGCGTCCCCCTCCCCCCCCACGTCTCCTTCACCCCGGGCTACGAGGGTTTTCCAGCCTACAGCTTTGGACCCGACGCCAACATCGGCCGGCTCACCAGGACCTTCATCCCAGGCCCCTTCTACCGGGACTTTGCCATCATCGTGACGGTACAGCATCCTTCACTCTGGCTTTGAACGCTGAGGCCTCAAGACCAGGGATGCTTGTCTACTATAGAATCAGCATCTCCTCTGTTGTCCAAGCACATGAATTTGCATTGCTTATAGTATTCACAGAATCCATAGAATCCATGTAATTAATTTTAAGTACAGCTGAAAAGATATCCTAAAACCACAAAACCACAGTAAAATGCACAATTACCAGAAATAAGGAGTAATCAATCATTTTGTGGTTTCTTGCATTCAAAATTTGAAATGAAATATGTGAGTTTCACTCTTGCGCTCGGCCATGTCGACATGCAATCTCAAAGTCAAATTACCCCAAATCAATTCAGAGAGACAGATTTTAAATTACACTGTGACTGAAATTCTCTAAAATACATTTTAGAAACGAGTTAGGAAGTGTGCGGCCAGGATTGAATTATGCTTTGTCACCCCCTTGTGGTCTGCTGAGGAGACACATGAAAAAAGGTGGACAATTTTGTTGTCTTTTTTTCCCCTTTTTCTTTCTTTTTTGCAAAAACAGCCTTTGCTAAGAGATGAACTGAATGCTCTTTTTCTTGAAATAATATTTATTTATTTATTTATTTTGAATTTATTTATTTATTTTGAATTTATTTAGGAGTGCATCCTCATTTTTACACGTTTGAGCAGATCAGTTGGATTTGCACCCACTTTGCTTCCCATGCAGAAGTTTTCCCTGCGACAGGGACGTTCCTCTTTTCATTCACCTCTGAGGGAAATTTGGTTCCAGCCAGTTAAAACTTTTGTATTCTTCAGGCAGCAACCCAGTCACCAGAACAAAATAATGCCATTTTATGTTTCTGCAAACCAACTAATATGTTGAAATGCCTACAATTCAGAACCAAAAATCCCTTGCATTTCCACATGTGGACTTACAGCTAATGTGGTGGAAGCCTGCGGCAACAACATGCTACTGTTAATGTTAACTTGTTAGCTTCTTTAACCTCTTTCATTTGCTTTGTTAGCTTCGTTAGCCACCACAACTACTTGGTTAAGGTTAGGAAAAGGTTTGTCACCGTGGTTAAGGTAAGGGAACGCTCACAGTTAATGTTAGGAAAGGGTTATGGTTAACTAACCAGCTTGCTAGTAATAGCTAGCAAACATTAGCTAAAAACAAACACGGCTCTGACTTTACACAAGACTCAGGGAGAACATGGTGTTTTTCACTCATTTAATGTCACGTTACAAAATGTGAAAGGGTCACATTTTAGCGTATCCTTGGTTTGCAGAAACTTAAAATGCCAGAGTTTATCCTAGTGACGTGGCTAAAGATGAATATATTTTTTCCAGTGCAGTATTAAATCATTCCAGTATCCCTGTGGTACTTGTGCCATGTTCATGATACTCAGTACAGCTTACTGGTGGTTAATAGTGGCCTTATTGGTCTTTACTGTAGCGTTATGTTTTATAGTATCATTGTAATATTCCCACAGGGACTTGTAGTACAGCCTGTGATACTTAATAATGAGTTTTAGAGACATTATTGTACCTATATTAGTATAGTAATATAGTATATTCTTATCTCCTTGTATCAGGATATTAATTCTGAATTGATCTATATTGCACTAGGTGCGGCCCAGCAGTCCCAGAGGAGGGGTGCTCTTTGCCGTCACAGATACCCGTCAGAAAGTGGTGGAGCTGGGTTTGGCCCTCACTCCGGTGCGGGGTGGCCTCCAGAGCATCTTACTGTACTACACTGACAGAGAACGGGCGTCCCACAGCCACAAGGCCGCCGCCTTCCCCGTCCCAGACATGACCGACCAGTGGACCCGCTTCACGGTGAGCTCGGGTGATATCCTACACACAGAGTACATTTAGGGTCAGACCAATACGTTGGTGAATCATGCCATCCACTTTTTATGTGGCTGAGGTTCCCTGTTGACCTCTGCTATGTAAATACAGTAATGTTTATTTTCTTTGCACATTTTCTTCCTTCATATAATTAATCATTTCACTTCACAATCATACTCCCTGCCATAACACAAAATTATCCATCAGTTGCTTTAGTGTTGCACTACCACCTCATGTGGTAGAATTTTGTACTTGTTTTCAGAAAAATTATATTTGTATGACTAAATGTGAGACAAAATGACTTGCTCAGATGGACATATTTTCCAGTGATTTCAAGCCCCATTGCTGGTGTTGGTTTGTTGTTCATTGCTAAACAGTACCACTTTGTTGATAGGCCTAGAAACAAAGTCATGCCAAAACATAATTCACACATTCCACAAAAAACTTACTGAAAAAATTCCACAAATAAAACTTACTGACTTAAATTTCCAGGCTGTAGAAATATAAGTAGGCTTACAGAGACTGGGGTTAATTTGTCTGTTGCAGTCCGAGTAGTATGACATGACTGACATGCAACATAACATTTTGATCTGAAATAATCCCACTGTGGAGGGAAATACTGAAGCCAACCATCACTTCCACAACATCTGAGACAACTGATGATGGAATATTCCATGTGACGGGTGGGTTTGATATCGTGTCAGGTGGCGGTGGAGTACGACGAGGTGCGTCTCTACATGGACTGTGGCGAGGCTGAGAGGACCACCTTCCAGCGGAGGCCCGAAAGACTCACTTTCTCCAGCAACTCCGGCATTTTTGTAGCGAACGCAGGAAGCACGGGCCTTGACAAATTTGTGGTAAGTGAAAAATCTGTGTAAGTGTGTGGGCTGGCGGAGCATGAGGGACTATTTTCCTTTCTTTTTCTCCTCAATAGGGGCAAAAGAAAAAAGAGAGGGGCCTGTGTAGTCAGCATTTAACCTCAGTATCAACGCGCAGTTCGTCTTTTGGCCTTAGGGTTGATTTTTGTGTGTGTGTTTTCTGGCTTCAGTGCCAGCCGTCTCATTATCATGATAAAGAGCCGAAAGGCCGTCTGCCTTCAGTCTGTCTCTTCTGGAAACTTCCCAGCCTTCAGACTCCTTCTGAGGCAAGCCTTCATTTGGGTTTTGACCAAATGCATCCACAAACTACTGATTACCAAGGCTTTTTTTTTTATTTTATTTTTTTTATCTGTGACAATTTTGCAAGTTGCTGTACATTCAAAAAGTTACCCAGAAGAAAATATATGCTTAAGATATTTTGGACGTTGCACTACTTTCGATTTTAATTATGATTCAGGAAGTTCATCCAGGAAAGTAACCACCAATTATGTGTGACAGTGTCTGACCAACTGGTAACCA
>NC_043996.1:9508534-9536034 GCF_902150065.1 Myripristis murdjan
CTCACCTATACACAGAGCTATCGTGTCGCCTAAACGATCCTGATTCAACATGTAGCCTGTGTATTTATTTATTCATTTTCAAATGCTGTTGTTTCAAATAAGTCCGCAAACCCACCACAAAAGCACACATGGCCTACTCCTACCTACACACACTGCGGCGCCGACTGTAGCCCTAACTTATCTTAAGTTTGATTTAAAAAAAGAAGAAGAAAAAAAAAAAAGTTATGTCATTATGGCCCAGCATGAGAGATAACTTTATACTAATTTGTGTGGGTTGCGTGTATAGGTTGGCCCCCTCCCGTTAAAAAAATGATACCATAACTAGTACTGCTGCTGCTGCTACTACTACTACCACTAATAATAATAATAATAATAATAATAATAATAATAATAACAACAACAACAACAATAACAATAATAATAATAATAATGATAATAATAATAATAATAATAATATTAAATTAATTAACGCCATTAACGCCTTGCTGTCGGTGCCCATGCCAATGCTGTTCCCTCCGAGGTGAACCACCAGCACATCTGGGTCGCAGCGGGCGGCGGCCCAAATTTCAAACGGAGGCGGGAAGGGACGGCTTGGTGAGAGAGGCGCCAAGCAGTGATTTGTGCCCTCTGTCTTCACTTACGTCCGCAACCCCCTCTCATCGCCAACACACACACACACACACACACACACACACAATGTCGGCTCTGCCTATATGCGCCCTAGGAGGAAAAAAAAAAAAAAAAAAAAAACATCGGCGCCGACAGGACCGGCTCAACCGCTGCCGGCGCCCCTCTCTGGCCGGCCCGCTTTGCCCATGTCTAAAACCGCTAGCCTATTGCAGACACGCGGGCGCGCGCGCCCAGCGGCCAAAGCCACCGACAAAGAATAGCTCGTGTGGGCTGGAATGCCAGATGACTGTGGCTGCACTCACCTATACACAGAGCTATCGTGTCGCCTAAACGATCCTGATTCAACATGTAGCCTGTGTATTTATTTATTCATTTTCAAATGCTGTTGTTTCAAATAAGTCCGCAAACCCACCACAAAAGCACACATACTCCTACCCACACACACGCCGGCGCCGACTGTAGCCCTAACTTATCTTAAGTTTGATTTAAAAAAAAAAAAAAAAAAAAAAAAAAAAAAAAAAAGTTATTGCAGTACGGCCCAACATGAGAGATAACTTTATATTAAACTGTGTGGGTTCCGTGTATAGGTTGGCCCCCTCCCGTTAAAAAAATGATACCATAACTAGTACTGCTGCTGCTGCTAATACTACTACTACTACTACCACTAGTAATAATAATAATAATAATCATCATCATTATTATTATTTAATAATAACAATAATAACAATAATAATAATAATAATTATTATTATTATTATTATTACTACTACTACTACTAGTACTATATAATAGCCTAATAATAATTATTAATAATAATAGCAATACTGATTTGGTCATCGCTCTTTCCAGTAATTGGTGGGAGGCTCTGAAAAGAGCCGTTGGGGTAAGACAACATGTGGACAGGATCAGAGGAGCTCGATCGCCAGCGCCGTGCTGATGTTTTGAAGCAAAATCCCATTACCCTCTAAATTTAGGTGTGTCCCGTCCCTGTCTAAGTGATTGAGGCCAATGTTGGGATGCCGGATGCAGCCCATACCCATGTCTGACAAGAAGCCAAACATCACCCCGTTTAGCCATCGTCTGGTTCTGTCGAGGCCGTAGCCACTGGCGGCGGTCTGGCCCCTCCAGGTCCAGCGAGGGAGGATGTCCGAGAACATCAATTTGGTGTTGGGAAACAGCAAATGAATTTCCCGGATATCTGCCTTCATACTCCACATTAAAGCCTTCCTGTCGGTGCCCATGCCAATGCTGTTCCCCCCGAGGTGAACCACCAGCACATCTGGGTCGCAGCGGGCGGCGGCCCGCTTTGACCGGAGAAGCGGCAGCAGGTGCTCCCACCGCCTACCGCCTCTTCCGTCCCAGGTGATGCGGCAGCGAAGCCCCAGGTTCGGGTCCAGGTCGGACGCTCGTATATGAGCGTGCAGCCGGGCGATGATCGAGCTCCCGACGATCCAGATTTGAGGTGCACAGCTGTCAGCCATCCTGTGAAGATGTGACTACGGCGGCAGCGCTTGTCTATTTATGCATGCCTCATCTGCACAGGATTGGCCCGTGCGTTTGAGGAAGGAAACTGATTGGATAGACCGTGGCGCAAATTTCAAACGGAGGCGGGAGGGGATGGCTTGGTGAGACACACACACACACACAATGTCGGCTCTGCCTATATATGCGCCCTAGGAGGAAAAAAAAAAAAAAAAAAAAACATCTGCACCGACGGGACCGGGTCAACCGCTGCCGGCGCCCCTCTCTGTCCGGCCCGTTTTGCCCATGTCAAAAACCACTAGAGTACTGCGCGCGCACGCACGCGCGCGCGCACCCGTTAAAAATGATACCATAACTAGTAGCCTACTGCTGCTGCTGCTACTACTACTACTACCACTAATAATAATAACAACAACAATAATAATAATAATAATAATAATAATAATAATAATAATATTAAATTAATTAACGCCATTAACGCCTTCCTGTCGGTGCCCATGCCAATGCTATTCCCTCCGAGGTGAACCACCAGCACATCTGGGTCGCAGCGGGGCGGCGGCCCAAATTTCAAACGGAGGCGGGAAGGGACGGCTTGGTGAGAGAGGCGCCAAGCAGTGATTTGTGCCCTCTGTCTTCACTTACGTCCGCAACCCCCTCTCATCGCCAACACACACACACATACACACACACACACACACACACGCTGCGGTCGAAGGCACAGAATAGCTCGTAGGGATTGGAATGCCAGATGACTGTGGCTGCACTCACCTATACGCAGAGCTATAGTGTCGCCTAAATGTATACTATCCTAATTCATCATTTATTGGAGTGACACACCCCCAGCTGAAATAAAATATCTGCCAGTGAGTTTACGAAAAGACAGATGTTTGCCGACACTTGAAAGCAGTAGCCTATATTTAAGTATAAGTGTTACTATTTGGTTGGTTGTTTATTAAAAAAAAAAAAAAAAAAAAATCAGCTGTGTTGGTGAGTCGTCATCACTGCACCCAGGGGCGGAGAATACCAGAACGGCCGGTGCTGACAGTTGATCGGCAGCCGGCCGGTCTTTTTTTCCCCTCCCCTTTTTGCTTGTAATCTACTGTTGTTGATTTACCAATCACGGAATCACGGAATTAGCCAAATAAAATGGAATCTATTTTTAACGCGGTATTTGACATAATAACAACTGCACCGGTACTGCACGAGCCAAAAGGCAGAGAAACTCTCCAGCTACAGCAGCGCACTGACATAGATTGTGAAACAAAGCGAAGAGGTGCCACTCTGCTATATTTCCACCGGCTAACAGCAGCACACTGGCTTAGCTTGTCTATTCAGAGAAGAGATATCACTTTGGCTAATTTTTCAATCTGTGTTATCACAGGCATACTACTGCTCATTCATTGGTAGCTGAATTGTTAGGTCTGTTTGATAAGTAATTTACATTTTTAAAACAAATAATTTAACATATTGTTAAATTATTGGAGTCAAGCTTACTGGTAAACACCTACTCCTTCAAGATAATTTATTATGTTATACAACTCATAAACATACACTAACACTACATACTGAGTGTTTGACCAACATATCTCCTCTGTGCTACAAAGATCCGTGGTAAAGAGCCGTCTCCCCCCCCAGCCCTAACCCTAATGTTTCTTCTTCTTCTGTTTCATGAAATCAAGATGTCAATACTCCCCCCACCCTCCCAGCTGGACTAACACAGGAAATACACAGGCTGGTGAAGCTGCAGGGCCACAGTTGAGCTTTCATGTAGATGTACCTGGCCATAAATTCACAAGTAAACCTATGTGAAATAAAAACACTAGCTTAAAAGAGGTTTGTCTTCATTATACACCAACTCATGGACTTACCTGAAATAAAAATACTAACTTTGAAGAGGTTTGTCTCCATCATACACCAACTCATGGACTTACCTGCAGCAGACACCATGTGACACCACCAACTCTTCTTTGAGGTACACCATGCTGATAGTGCCATTTACAATTTTCTTTGTTAAATGCTGTATAGATTAATGGATCTAGTCATGTGTTTTTCTGCATTTCCTGATACACAATATCCTTTTAATGTTGTGCTGTGTTACTAGGAGGGAGTGAGTGGCACTGACCTTGAGCAGGGTTTGGGTTACTTTAGCTGCAGTGAAATGGCAAAGACTAAAATTATAAAATGCATTTA
The DNA here is from genome assembly GCF_902150065.1 of Myripristis murdjan. NCBI lineage: Eukaryota > Metazoa > Chordata > Actinopteri > Holocentriformes > Holocentridae > Myripristis > Myripristis murdjan. The sequence goes on from NC_043996.1 coordinate 9,512,837, forward strand.
AAGGGGAGACAAGTCATTAACTTGATATCAGTACGTGAATGCCATTAACTTAGTAGTAGTCTTGATACTTAGATTATGATACAACACAAGATGTAACACAAGTTTACCAAAAAACATTTACCTCTACAAAATGGATCCAAGAAAAAGTAAATAAAAGAAATAATGGCTGCTGAAACACCAAATGTTTAGTGAGGAATAAAATTTATTTACAGTAGAAGAGCAACACAAAGATTAACAAGACACAAATCTAAGTTCTCTCAGTGACACCAAAACATGCTCAATCAGCCCAAATGCACAGCCAAAATATCACTGAAGCCCTGTCCTCCTAGCTGCCAAACCAGAATCTAACTAAGCTCCTCCCTAGTCTTCAGGCGCTACTTGTGGCGGGTACTTATGCACTGTAGCCCGATAGCCCGGTAAAGCAACCATAAAATGGCGACCCACCTGCAGCTTCGGATGTGCTCCCGAGACAACTGCTCTAACCACGTTCGCACCACACTAACAACCCCCCCCCAAACGAGTTCCAAAGGGAACCCGCTCTTAAGCCTAACTGGGGACTGAACAACGGCAACTTACTATGACCATGCACAGGACCAACTGAACTCTGTGCCACAAAATTACAAAGTCCTCACTGGAGCTCTTGTTGCTCTCCTTGGTTGTCTTCTTCTTGAGTCTTCTGCGGCATCTAGACTCTGAAAGAGACAAGTAAATGCAATACATGTTTTGTGTTTGTACAGAGCTTTGACATTAGCTTTGGAAGCATACATAATGTAGATAAACATAACCAAAGTTCACGAGACAGTATCTACATACTGCAAAAGACAAACCGTCAAAGAAGTGTATTTTTTTATGTTGGAGACTTAAGGATATTCTAATATTAGACACTGTGTAGTTGAATGCAAAACACTTTACATTCAGGTATTACTGTTTTTCTTTGTAACATGTCCCTGTCTCCTCACTGGAGCAGCATCCATCGTTTCTGTAGTCTTCATTCAGGTTTTCATGTTGTGACAAATAATGAAAATAATTACTTTTTGGTCATGTGACCACACTCATCCTATGCTGAATACAATCCAAAAAAAATAAACTCAGTAAAAAGAAGTGAAACTTTTGAGAGGGTCCCTTATACATATATGTATGTCTATATCTTTTTCAGATGTGTTAATGTGTTCTCATTGTACCTGAACATCTTCATTTGTTGCTGTTTTGTTTCCTCAGTAGAGCCGGCGTTGTTCTCCCTGGCCATCTTCAGTCTCCTCGGCTGTCGTGCCCTTAAAATGACACATTTAATATTAAGCCATTGTAACACTGGGTTATGGAATTAAGTACACAACTTTCATATGTTAAACCATAAGAGTTGTGATATTCTGGGGTTAACTGTAAATGAGACAAAACCAAAAATTAAGGAGATTGTGATGCAGGATAAGTAGGATGGATATTTTGTACCTGTGTCTTCATGTCCTATTTAGATGCTCAGCGCTCCGGTGGCTGGAGTCCTCATGACAGCTGCCCATTGGTCTTCTTGGTTTTGAGCGTGTCATCTTCTTCATTTTTGTGCCTAGTGGAGAAGTTGCCATCCTTCCTCTGACCAAGTGACTGGGGCTGTGAGGTCTAAACTTAGCAGTGACATGTATACACAATATTTTGTACTATGTGACATTACAATTCAAACCTGCAAGGCGTCTTCGTACATGGACAAGCTGAGCTGTATGGATGAAGTGCGGGTGTGGCTGATCCAGGCTGTCACAGAGGGGCTTGGCAGACCTGCAACACAGTTAGAAAAAGACTGCTCTCTTCCAAAAAAGAGGCTGGGAAAAGTCAGTTAAAGTGACAAACAAGCATTTTGCGTTCGGACTGCTGGCTTGGAACAGCCCGCTCAGCAGGTCAGAAACGGAACACTACCAGTCACTGTTGCTATATCTGTTATGTAGTATTTGAAATGAATAACAGCCCATAACATAACAGCTCACATTGTTATTATAACTTAAGGTAACGGCTGACTGCTGGCTTGGAACAGCCCGCTCAGCAGGTCAGAAACCGAATACTATTAGTCAGTTGTGCTAGAAGTTATGGAGCCTATTGTGTAAGCAAATTGCATTGTTGGTGTGCTTGAAGATAACGGCTGACTGCTGGCTTGGAACAGCCCGCTCAGCAGGTCAGAAACCGAACACTAGTTGTTTTATACACCAAGAACAATGACTTGCCTGCCTATATTTTTTTTGTTTGTCTGCCAGAGTAACATACATTGTAACAGCTAATGTTTGTGTGATTCAAAGTAACGGCTGACTGCTGGCTTGGAACAGCCCGCTCAGCAGGTCAGAAACCGAATACTATTAGTCAGTTGTGCTACAAGTTATGGAGCCCATTGTGTAAGCAAATTGCATTGTTGGTGTGTTTGAAGATAACGGCTGACTGCTGGCTTGGAACAGCCCGCTCAGCAGGTCAGAAACCGAACACTAGTTGTTTTATACACCAAGAACAATGACTTGCCTGCCTATATTTTTTTTGTTTGTCTGCCAGAGTAACATACATTGTAACAGCTAATGTTTGTGTGATTCAAAGTAACGGCTGACTGCTGGCTTGGAACAGCCCGCTCAGCAGGTCAGAAACCGAATACTATTAGTCAGTTGTGCTACAAGTTATGGAGCCCATTGTGTAAGCAAATTGCATTGTTGGTGTGTTTGAAGATAACGGCTGACTGCTGGCTTGGAACAGCCCGCTCAGCAGGTCAGAAACCGAACACTAGTTGTTTTATACACCAAGAACAATGACTTGCCTGCCTATATATTTTTTTGTTTGTCTGCCAGAGTAACATACATTGTAACAGCTAATGTTTGTGTGATTCAAAGTAACGGCTGACTGCTGGCTTGGAACAGCCCGCTCAGCAGGTCAGAAACCGAATACTATTAGTCAGTTGTGCTACAAGTTATGGAGCCCATTGCCTAAGCAAATTGCATTGTTGGTGTGCTTGAAGATAACGGCTGACTGCTGGCTTGGAACAGCCCGCTCAGCAGGTCAGAAACCGAACACTAGTTGTTTTTATACACCAAGAACAATGACTTGCCTGCCTATATTTTTTTTATTTGTTTAATTTTCCAGAGCAGCATACATTGTAACAGCTAATGTTTGTGTGTTTGAAGGTAACGGCTGACTGCTGGCTTGGAACAGCCCGCTCAGCAGGTCAGAAACCGAAAACTATTAGTCAGTTGTGCTATAAGTTATGGAGCCCATTGCCTAAGCAAATTGCATTGTTGGTGTGTTTGAAGATAACGGCTGACTGCTGGCTTGGAACAGCCCGCTCAGCAGGTCAGAAACCGAACACTAGTTGTTTTATACACCTAGAACAATGACTTGACTGCCTATATTTTTTTTATTTGTTTAATTTTCCAGAGCAGCATACATTTTAACAGCTAATGTCTGTGTGTTTGAAGGTAACGGCTGACTGCTGGCTTGGAACAGCCCGCTCAGCAGGTCAGAAACCGAAAACTATTAGTCAGTTGTGCTATAAGTTATGGAGCCCATTGCCTAAGCAAATTGCATTGTTGGTGTGTTTGAAGATAACGGCTGACTGCTGGCTTGGAACAGCCCGCTCAGCAGGTCAGAAACCGAACACTAGTTGTTTTATACACCTAGAACAATGACTTGACTGCCTATATTTTTTTTATTTGTTTAATTTTCCAGAGCAGCATACATTTTAACAGCTAATGTCTGTGTGTTTGAAGGTAACGGCTGACTGCTGGCTTGGAACAGCCCGCTCAGCAGGTCAGAAACCGGACATAGTATCAACTGTTGCTATTTCTGCATTATTAAGTATTTAAATAAATAAGAGCCCATAGTGTGACTGATCGCAATATTTGTGTGATTTAAACTAACGGCTGACTGCTGGCTTGGAACAGCCCGCTCAGCAAGTCAGAAACCGGACATAGTATCAACTGTTGCTATTTCTGCATTATTAAGTATTTAAATAAATAAGAGCCCATAGTGTGACTGATCGCAATATTTGTGTGATTTAAACTAACGGCTGACTGCTGGCTTGGAACAGCCCGCTCAGCAGGTCAGAAACCGGACATAGTATTAACTGTTGCTATTTCTGCATTATTAAGTATTTAAATAAATAAGAGCCCATAGTGTGACTGATCGCAATATTTGTGTGATTTAAACTAACGGCTAACTGCTGGCTTGGAACAGCCCGCTCAGCAGGTCAGAAACCGGACATAGTATCAACTGTTGCTATTTCTGCATTATTAAGTATTTAAATAAATAAGAGCCCATAGTGTGACTGATCGCAATATTTGTGTGATTTAAACTAACGGCTAACTGCTGGCTTGGAACAGCCCGCTCAGCAGGTCAGAAACCGGACATAGTATTAACTGTTGCTATTTCTGCATTATTAAGTATTTAAATAAATAAGAGCCCATAGTGTGACTGATCGCAATATTTGTGTGATTTAAACTAACGGCTGACTGCTGGCTTGGAACAGCCCGCTCAGCAGGTCAGAAACCGGACATAGTATCAACTGTTGCTATTTCTGCATTATTAAGTATTTAAATAAATAAGAGCCCATAGTGTGACTGATCGCAATATTTGTGTGATTTAAACTAACGGCTGACTGCTGGCTTGGAACAGCCCGCTCAGCAGGTCAGAAACCGGACATAGTATTAACTGTTGCTATTTCTGCATTATTAAGTATTTAAATAAATAAGAGCCCATAGTGTGACTGATCGCAATATTTGTGTGATTTAAACTAACGGCTGACTGCTGGCTTGGAACAGCCCGCTCAGCAGGTCAGAAACCGGACATAGTATCAACTGTTGCTATTTCTGCATTATTAAGTATTTAAATAAATAAGAGCCCATAGTGTGACTGATCGCAATATTTGTGTGATTTAAACTAACGGCTGACTGCTGGCTTGGAACAGCCCGCTCAGCAGGTCAGAAACCGAACACAGTATTAACTGTTGCTATTTCTGCATGATTATGTAGTTTAATAAATAAAAGCCCATAGTGTACCTGATCGCAATGTTACTATAACTTAAGAAAACGGCTGACTGCTGGCTTGGAACAGCCCGCTCAGCAGGTCAGAAAAAGAACGCAAGCTTTCATCGCGCAAAGTCAAAACTATAATGTCTTACTAAACTATGCAATAAATGGGGTTATGGTAACTGTAATATGTTTGAAGTACGCCTGATTGGAAGCAGACATTTGGCTGACAAACATAAATGTGATCGAGAAGTGTATTTTTTTCCGTGGTGGCAGCAGTGATAAGCTGCATATAGCCCTTTGACTGAAACATCTCTAAAACAGGTTTCTTTATATTACCTAAATGATTTTCATTGAAGTCTCCGCAAACAATGATTGGGTGTGGACATACAACGCGCAAATAATCTAAGAGCCTTTCCATGTTTGGCAAGAAATTTTTGATACTATAAACAGGAGGCCTGTATATAGCTGCTATCATTAATTTTACTGGTGCTTCAATTTTGACCACTAAAAATTCAAGGTCAGTGACATTTGGTATATGCTGAAACACTTCTGCGTGAACATGGGATTTGCAGTAAATTGCAACTCCCCCCCCCTTCTTTTTTGGCCAATTCAGGAAAACGCATGTAACAGAGGTGCCTGTTGCGTAGAAACACTCTGTACCCCTCTAATGCTATACTGTCGGTAACAATTGAGCCTGACAGATGAGTTTCGGTTAGACACAAAACATCTGCAAGTCTCAATTCGTGATGGCATTTGATGTCGTCGATGTGAGTGGTTAACCCTTCTGTGTTATGGTGCACTATTTTAAACATTTCTACCAAGTCTGTTTCGCGCACGTGTTTCAAAAGTGGCATAACACCCGAAAGCGACGCTGTTGTTATGGTTTGCATTGCGGCGGCGATTCACTGTCAGCATAAATTTTATTTTCCGCAAAGTCGGTTATGTGCAGACCACCTAGAGAGGTTGTCCTACTTAAAGCGACGTACGCCATCCCCGGCTCAAATACACGTTTAAGTGACACGACTGCAGACTGTAAAGTCATACCTTGAACTTTATGACTTGTACACGCAAAAGCCAATTTAAGAGGGAACTGACGGCGAACTACTCCTTTTTTGCTCAAGCTTTCCTCTAATCTTTCTATATAAATCAAACTATCTGATGCACCCTGTTGATTTTGACGCTGTTTTTGACCTGCTTTTGGATTATCCAGTTGGAGTCCTAACTTCTGTACTCTAGTTTCTCCAGCTTTTGTCTCAGTTACTATATTGGCTATTTTTCCAAATGTGCCATTTACAATTCCATCTTCTACATCTATATTTCTAGTTACCATGACGCGCACTCCCTCAGCTGCTTCTATGGTTTGAACTAATTCTCCCTTTTTACTTTTGGTGGGTGCACCCAGCTTTTTCATTTTTCCTGTCCGCGAGTCTTGAAGATAATCTTCCGCATCAATGTTTACAAAATCTTTGTGAAGGGCACGAACTGTCTTGCTATTGTGGCAGTCAACTTCTTTGTTGGTTGCAAAAATGTAAATTACATCCGTTGGGCAGTCTTTGCTTTCAGTGACGGCGCTGGCGAGTAAAGTTTTGTCACTCTCACTAAAACTTTCCGTCTTTTGCTTCACCCTAATCCTGTTCAAAAGGTGAGCAAACGCAAGGTCTTCTTTCTGGCGCATGATTTCTGTCAACGTGATCATTTTAAAATGTTCCTTCCAGAAGTCCTCCTCATCCTCCTCATACACGCAGAGCGGTTTGGCTTTACCGACGGGACGTAACTGGTAGAAATCACCCACTGCGAGAACAGAAATCCCCCCAAAAGGTTTCTTATTCCCTTTAATTTGCTGAAATCTCCAGTTAACGTACGCGAACAAACGCTTTGAAACCATGGACACTTCATCTATGATAAGAATCTCTACATTGGATAAGGTTGCTCTCATTTCATCTAAACTATTTCCTAGTCCTTGGTAAGGTGGTTTCAAGCTACGCGGCAGTTTTAACAATGAGTGCAAAGTCTGTCCCGAAATATTAAACGCTGCAGTACCGGTAAATGCAGTCAGTAAAACCGTGGGCATAGATATGTCATGTTCCTCGCGCAGTTTAGGGAGCTGACGAAATATTCTTGTCGCCTCTTCATAAATGCATTTTATAACGTGTGATTTACCACAGCCGGCACCTCCAGAAACAAAGTAATGGAATGGCTGTGGGTTCTGGCCCCAAACACGCTGAAGGCACCACTGAGCCACAGAGTAAAATATTGACGCCTGAGTTCATTAAGACTTTGATAAAGCTTTTGCACTTATTCGCGACTAACCTTTGGCGCTCTATCTGAGGGTACGACTCCGCCTCTCTCTTTTGGATTAGGCTGGTACTCTGGCACTTCATCTTGCTCATGTTCCATGTTATTTAACCCCTGTTCAGCCAATGCACTCTACAAGCGCGTCTGCCTCAGCTGCAGGTGCAATTGCCGCCCCATGCATCCACAAATGGATGCTGAGAAGTTCCTCATAGGCTATATCGATCTCTTCACTGTGTTGTTCGTACTTCTTCTTATTTCTGAGACTATTACGCACACTGCTTGGAGGCAATTTGTTTCAGGCAGTTCAACATAAGCGCTTTTGAAAACTGTTCATATGTCGGGTATTGGTCTGTTTTTAGCTGTGTGTCAACGCGGTACGGCAGATACAGTTTAAGTAACCTACCATAATACTCTCAGATGTTTTGTTCTGAGAAACGAGGGTATCGGATTACAGCCGGCTTTCCTACTGTTCTTTTCTGGATGTATCCCATGTCACACAACAGGCGCTTGACCTTTCCCCCTTTAGTTTGCTGGCCATAGATAATCCTGTAGTTTGAGGCGAATTCAGCAAGACACATGTTTTCAATTCGGTCTCAACAGGTCTGGCTTTGTATTTATCAACGATGCCCTTCATCCAAATATCGTCAGTGTTGTCTTCTTCATTAGTAGCTTTTCGATAGGAAGACTCATTTTCATCGCATCGTCATCCGTCTGTACGAATACGACCTGGCGGGACACATTTTTAGTTTTAAACTACAAGTTCGCGCAACGGCCCTCTTGTGCCTGACTTGCCTATGCTTAGAATAAGCCTGCATTAGCTGCTTCATTGATCCCGTTCATTTGAACTAGTTTCACGCGCACTCTGAAATACTGTTTTCAGGTATTCAGCCATCTCATGCTCTGGCTTGGACACATACGACAGCATGTACATGAGACAGCTATAGTGGTCCAGAATGAACTGGATGTCCATGTTTGCATTCCATGCTCTAAGCAGATCAGCATTGTACCCGTTGACCCAACAGTCTTTTGGCCGACGCTTCATTAGAATTACATTAGAGCTGAAAACTGCTTCGGCAACTTCTCGTACTCATCTAGGGTTAAGTTTGATTTCTCCAAAAGTTCTGACATATCATCAATGGAAACTTTGGGTCACTGAGCAAATCCCATACGGGTTTAAGCTTTTTTCTAGCCTCTTTAATGGCCTTACTGTCACCTTGGGCTCTGCGATTTTTCTTGCTTTTTTCAAACTTTTCATCATCATCTTCATCTGGTCTGGGACGGGTTATTATAGTTGTCTCCATGGGCATTTTGGGAAAACCAAATCTAACACTGAACATTCCCTTTCCTGCATGTTTTGGAATGATTTCTGCTGTGAATCTGAACCTCAGAGACGATTTTGTGGAGCTCTGGCTCAGTTTTGGGGTCAGGCATTTGGCACGATATGTAACGGTCGATAAATTTACAAACCTTATCGTCGGGGGTCGCTCTCAAATTCAGGGGCGTCTTTGATCCACGCAATTAATGTATGTGAGGGCTTCCTCTAAGTTGAAATTCCACGCGATAGAAGTAATCCTCTACTTGACCAATGGGCTGCGCAGGTGACAAGAGAAGATCCCTCATTAATGCATCCACGCGCTTTTCAAACATTCGCATGACAGTGACAGGGTTACTACGAAGAATTTCACATTTTGTGTTCCAATCAAGTTGTGAAAAGTCTACCTGTTCACCTTGTTGACTCTTAATAACTGTGATGACTTCAGGCCATCTCATTTCAGCTGCACTAAATGTACAAAAGAACGTGGGTTTGCCTAGCTGTCTAATCATTGCAATTAAGTCTTTAAGAGTTTTGTCCCAGTAAGGCCGGTGTCCCTCTCAAAGGCTGCATAAAGCGGGTTGCATCCTTGTTCCGTAAAAGTCTGTCGAGCTCCTGTTTATCCTGAACCATTCTGTTAATAATCGTACGGCCATCTCTCGTGATGGGTTTACTTTTTCGCAGTTGGATGGACATGCTGTTTCTAGCCATGTGTGTCTCGGTGACAAACTGGGCAAAGAATAAGTAACTCTGGTCTTTTGCGAAACGGGTATCGACCGAGAACAACCTTACATTAAAGTACATACTTGGTGATACGCTGATTGTTCTTACCTCATCTAAGCTATTCTGTCCATCTGGAAATTGCACAGGGAACGCCATCGCCTCAAGTTTTGTAATCGCAAAAAAGCCAACAGGCTTATTTCCTTGGGCAGGTGCAATGCTAAATATTCCCTCACCGTACGCTAGGATTTCATGACCTATGTCAGGTGGTTGCATGCACGAATCTAACATTAGACCTGGCCTAAGTTCATCTTTCTCTTGTCTGTGTTATTAAGTTTTTCATTGGTAGCTGGTTCCTGTGAATCAACTACTGGCACCTCTTGTGCATTGTCAGGCTGGTTTGGAGCATCCTTTAGTTCCTCAGAGCTATGGGGCTGCTCATTGGAATTATCATTACCTGCTTCCTCATTGACTACTTCAGGCTCATGTTCAAAGTCATCATCAAAACAATCTTCCAATATAGCCAGTTCATTTATGGATATATCTTTGTACTCAGAATGCTTCTCCTTCAGTATGGATAAAGCTTCCAGTACGCTGTTCATATTGACTGTATGGAAGAGTTGATGTCCTTTGTAATTAAGATGCCGTTTTAACTTGACTTGCAAGATCTGTGATTCGCTTCTACATCTTGGGAGGCAGTTCACTGTTGCTTCCACCTCTGAGGGAACACACACAACGGCTCCGTGAACTGCTCTTTGTTGCCCTTTAGGCAAGCTAACGATTTTCGCAAACGGAATGATTTTCGCTATAAGTTGCCTTTCGAGCACATTCAAATCCAACAACTGTGCAGGAATACATGCCAGCTCCAGTTTATTTTTACTGCAATGGATGGCATGCTCCCTCGTTTTAAATGGTTATCGCATGTGTGGCAAATCCATTCCTTTTTCTCTCTTGGGGAACTATACATTGTTTAGGATCTGCACATTCACTGACACAAGAGTGAACATATTTCCTGTCAAGCAAGGTGTTACAATGTTAATGTTTTTTACATATTTTGTCCTATTACAGACCTTAACTTGATCAGGAAAAAGAGCTCTGTGGCACACTGTACACACATGAGTGGGGCCATACTGAATTCGTAATTGGAATGTGGATATTGCCGTTTGCATCAGGCTGTTAGGAACGGGCTCATCTGGCTGCAATATTTGTTTGCAGAATCGCTTGTATTTATTTTTATTTTCAACGCACTTTGCATTTTATGGTACATATTAAATTTGTGATCTTCACATTTGTTTTTTTGATATAATGCACAGCGTTGAATATGTTGCAGTCTAAACTTTGGATCATTTTATATCTGCTTTGAACAGTCTGTTTTTTTTTAGATCTGTAATCTGGGTTGCATGTGTATCTTGATGTCATGTATGCTCTCTTTTTATGCCTGAATTCAACATCACAGTTGTATTTTCTAGCCATGTACTGTTTTTGCTTGCTTTGAAAATCAAGGTCTTTCTTATATCTTCTAACTATGTACGCTTCTGTTTGCTCTGAAATCAGGGTCTTTTGCATATTTTCTGACTATGTATGCTTTCTGTTTGCTCTGGAAATCAGGGTCTTTTTTATATTTTCTAATTATGTACGCTTTCTGTTTGCTTTTGAGATCAGGGTCGTTCTTATATCTTCTGATCATAAACGATTTATGTTGCCTTTTGAAATCTACATCATTTTTATATTTCTCAAAATGTAAGCTTTTTGAGTCCTTTTAAATTCAGTATCTGTGTGGTATCTGCTCACCACCGATGCTTTCTTTCTGTTTGATAGTCGAGATTCTGCATATATCGATTTTTCTCATACTGCCTTTTATTTTCATCTCTTGCTTTGTGAGTTATAGATGCATGTGTTTGATTTTCAGTGCGAGTTGTTTTCCTTCGGCGAAGCTTGTTTAGTTTGCTCACACTGAATACTACTTCCTTTGCTACCGGTGCAACACACTGATTCTGATTATTTACTGATTGTTCAGTTTCTTTTCACGAACACCTATTTCTGTTTTTTTAGTTACTAAACCTGTTTCTGTATTTGCAGAATGTGTGATGAGTTTTGTCTGGGCTCTTGCACTCTTTTGCTCTTTTGGTATTGTGGATGTATGCTCAAGGGAAGATCCAGTACGGTTGCTGACCATTTCAAAGTTCACCGGCATGAAATCATACTGCTCATTATCCTCCCAGCGTCGGTAAAGCATGTGCAGTCTCTCAATCATGTCATTCAGGTGAGTAAATGTAAGCATAACAGCAGTTCCGTTACCTGTACGGTCCGGCAAACCCTCTGCTGTTCTAGCATGGGGATCGAAAAACCCATAGCGTCCAGATCTGTCCCTAAACACTGCAATGCACAGTGGACTGATGGTCAGCAAGGCATGGGTCACATCTGCTGAGAGACACTGAAGTCTCTCAGAAAGACTTAGCCACCAACCTGCATAGTCACCCTACCAGTGACTCTAAGGGATCCCATTAGTACGTCAGACTTTTGTACAATGTAAGTGTGTCTGTTTGTTGTGACACTCACGGGCACTTCTTCCATGGTCAAGTGCTCACTTTGAAAATTCCCTTCAGCAATAAGTTGCCTTTTAACGCGCGTGTACAAGGCATCACCAACCTGCAGCACACTGTCAAGATCGCTCTTACGGAAATGTGTTCCCTCACTGTGGTATGCTAGGAACGCGAGAGCATTACATGTACACTGGTGATTGCGCGAGAAACGGATCATACCTGTTGTCACCCTGATAATGGGATGCCTGCACAGATATTACCCTGGGTGCATCAGCAGTGACTTGCGCATGTTCTCTGGCAGAATTTTCAGTCTCAGGTTTGGTCTTGCTAGGCTCTTGATGTTCCAGACCACGCATCTAATCAAAGTGAATAGAGAAAAAGTACAGAATTATTGACACAAATGTGATAAAAGTGGGGAGGTGGGGTTCACGTGCAGAAACCTACATCCATGATAACAGTAATAGGGTCTTAAAACAATCTATTGTTACATCTGTGAGGGAGTATAGATTTCACAATACCTAGATTTTTTTTTTTTTTTTTTTTCATTATTACAGGATGGCTTAGATGGGAGGGAGACAGGTCAGGCAATGTGATATTGATAACCTTAAAGCAATACAACTGTGTTTCAGGCAAAATAGTCTTTTTACAACTTACCCATACAGAGACAAGATGGCTGGCTCCATCATAGAGAAAAAGTCAACTTTAAAGCAACACCAAAGCTGTGTTATTAGCAATATTTAGCATGTATATTTCAAATGTCTTGATTGAAGTAGGGGAGAAAAAAAACTTGTTTTAGGAGAAGATGGTGATACACTGTTTAAAAAAAACACACTTTCAGAACTGCTGTAAGGTTTATTTTTGCACTTTGACAGAGCCAGAGTAATGACTTCAAGTCTTTATTCAAGGATTCTTTATTGTCATACCAAAAACACATGAATGCACATGAGGAGATACTAAATTAAGCAAGCTAACACAAAATCCAATGCATAGGAATTAAACCACTGGACTAAGTGGTGAAAATTGTATTTACTTACCTCAATATGAGTAAGCAGAAAAGAGAATTTTGCCCAAAACATAGGAATATTTTTTTAATCTATACAGACTGCATTAATAACAATTGCTCAGCAAAAATAATTACTTAGCATTTAATTAATGTTTATATAAAATGACCACATTGAGAAGCCTATTTCTTATCACATTTTTAACTTTAAATTTGACAAACAAGACTTGATCATGTTTTTGTATTTTTCTCCTTTTATTTGGAACATTTGTATTTCAAATCAACAGTGAACAAAGTAAAAACTGCAACTGAGCTGATAGACATCTTGAATGATTACCCTTTGAGTTTACTTTCATTTCATGTTTTGTTCACCATTTAATTGAAAATGTGCACAAAAGATCAAAATAAAATGAGAAAAAACATGATGAATTACCTTAGTCAGGTATATCATTCAAAATGTAAAAGGCAAAAGACCTTTACATTTCGTGATTGTATATGAACTATTTATAACGAAATTTACAGAAAATGTTCTGTATCATCATGTATATCTCAGAAAATGAAGACTGATATCGAGATCGGAAATGTAGGACATATTACGCAGCCCTACTGCATCCTGCCCATTTCTCTCCCCTGCCACAGTCTCAATCCTCTTGAATTTGTTCGCACACCCCATAGTGAACTTTAACCCCTACAACAGAACTTTTTTTTTTATTATACACCACCACCATCTCTTTAATAACAGATTATCTTAAACCATGGTAACTATATATACATTTGAGGAAATTAGACCCAGCAAGATTAGCAATTAAATAACACAGAACATAAAAGTTATTTGAACCTTAATGTTTTTATAAAGTGTTTGAGTGTGTTTAGTATCATAAGTTTAATTAAAACAATGTAACAGTCTATTTTGTGTATATCTATTCAATGTTTGTTTCTAATGATACTGACTGGTATGAGAATATTTATTCATGATAAGTCTAGGGTGAGAGACACCAAAATAAGACAACTTGTAAAAGATAAAAAATGTTCTCATCTCTCATGCATTTTTACATAATATGGGATGATAAACTAAATACCAACAATAAGTATTTCAAGACATTTAAGTGTAATATGGCTTTCATTAACTTCATATTTACTGTTCATATTTATCTGAGGAATTTGCAGTATAACACATAGAGTGAAACTCATTCAGAGAAAAGGTAGATATGACTAAAACTGCATTCTCATAATTCTCACCAGTGAGACATTATCGACAGTTCCAGAAAGTAATTAAGTCAAATGTTACCACATTTCTTAATATACCTGTTGAGTGGTAATAGGCTGGCTCGTCTGAAGATCTGCCAAGTCCATCTTCCTTGACTGGTCTCCTGCAGCCTGGGATCAGATTAGCAAAACAGCGACAAAGATGTACACATTTTTTCAACCTATATTTTGTTAAAAAAAAAAAAAAAAAAAAAGTTTGAGTGTGTTTACTGTTACAAGATAAATTAGCGGATAAATTTTGCTTATGCAATTGAGAGCCCAATTTTTTGACCCGAATTGTAGAAATTCTAATTTAAGACATAAGGAGCCCCAGCAACCGTGTAACATGTCCAAAGGTAGTATCAAATCCATTTCGTAGCCTTTTATGCTTTCAAATTTTAGCAGGTGTCATCCTATAAGAAATATGGCTACAGCTAATTTTCAGAGATAAACAAAAGAGGAAATTTTTGAATGGTAATTTCTTTTGTTATGTCATTAGAAAATATTAATTATGTAAATGCAGGAGAAGTGCACACACTTATTCTAACTGTACCTCTTCACTGGTCCGAAGTGAGCTCGCCTGGGTGTCAGCAAGGTCCAACTTGGTCCAGCGGACACGCGCAGCCTGGGCTCTCTTGTTTCTTCTCGGCATCTTATAAACAAGCAGAAATCCTTCCAATTACTTAACACTTGTTACTTACCTGGTGTGTAGTTTGTCTGTAGTTGTAGAATGAGTAGAGGGAACCTGAAGGGAAAAAAAACAACTTATACACACATTGTATGTACATATAAACATACAAGTATTAAAAGCCAACTACGTTGCAACTCAACAAATTTATGTCACAACAATTTGACATTGCAGAATGACAAAATTGCACATTGATGTGACACTCACCAAGGCAGGAAATTGCAAGTTTGCAATCTGTCTCCTGAATTCTTCTGTTGTGGACCTGTTGTACGAAAAGGGAAATCAGCCATGAGACAGAAAACTTAAAGTCTTATCTTACCCATATAAAGGTTACTTGCTGCTCCATGTGATGTGCCAATTGAGTGTTTATATTGCCATTACAGAGTATGCTGCATTTTGACACTAAAATCTGCTCTCACTCACACACACACACACACACACACACACACACACGTAAACACTTGAGAACAAGCACATAGTAACACTAGATTTGCTTCAATGATGCTTAAGACTCATAATGCCATATTTTCTTAACTGTCATGTTTTGCATGAGACTTCAGAGTGCATCAAAAATGTCACTTACTCAAACAGTCAGATGATGCTGAAAAGGTCTCCTATAAGTTGGTAGGGCCAGTTACCTGCAATATAATAATATTAATTGTAATCTGACATCTCCAGAGGTGCAGACTACAATAATAA
Organism: Myripristis murdjan; assembly: GCF_902150065.1. NCBI lineage: Eukaryota > Metazoa > Chordata > Actinopteri > Holocentriformes > Holocentridae > Myripristis > Myripristis murdjan. The sequence goes on from NC_043996.1 coordinate 9,528,321, forward strand.
AAAAAAAAGCTAATCTAACCAAGGCTGAAAGCATCCTTTTAGATAGGATAGTGGATTTTTTCATGCAACTTTATTACTTCAAATGGTTTACTCACCTGAAAAACACTGGGGAAAGCTGGAGACAGTAGTTAAACAGGACAACTTAACTGTGTAAGTATTTGAGACTGTACTATGTGTGGCAATTAAAAAGGTTTTAATCTAATCTAACCTAACCTAACCTAACCTAAGATAACCTAACCTAACCTAATGCACTAGAAAGTGCCTTAATACAATGTAAACTAACACTAATACACACTAACTACTTTACTAAACTATACTGCTCAAAATAATAATGTATTTAATGTGATTTAAAATAAATATGAGTAACTGGTCTCTGTTGTCGGTAAACACAGGAAACCTGCAAGACAGAAAGAAATTTTAAAAATGGCTATAATTTTTTTTGTCTAAACTGCAGTACATACAGTACTGTTAAATGCAACATCAATCACTGCATGTCAAATCATCATTATATGAAACTGGGATATGCTTACCAGGATGTAAAATGCAAAGATGTGTGGTCCTGAAAAGAAATAACAAAGACATGTGAGCATTTAACAAAACTATGAAACAATAAGCAGTCAATGGAGATGCAGCCAGGGCCAAAATAAGTTCTCTCCTATTCCTATTTCCTAAAAGGATGTATTTTTGCATAACTTTTGTAATAACACATTTTTAAAATTGGTTGTAGCTTTACAGATAACATTAGTCACTGCAACTTCAAGGCTGGATCTTAAATATGGTCGCTTTGATGTGATGTGAGACCAAATCAAGCCAAACTGACAACACAACCTACCTGAAAAGGACCGTTGTGGTATAGATGGAGCTGTAGTATAACATAAAGGAGGGGGAAAAAACGAGTCAGATAAGCATGTTTTTTTCTATTATCTGTCTTATAAACATAACATTAGTTAAGTCTTTTCATACTTAAGGAAATAAGAAACTAAAGATGCTTCAACTTTTAAGATCATTGCAAGTGAATGCACAAACTTGTATTGATATTGGTGATAGGTAGGGCATTCTGCTTATGCAGAGGCAATCTTAAATGAAAATGAAAAATTGCATCATAACCATATAAAACTGAGAGCCTACAATAGCAATAATATGTACTTTATAATGCAAAGAAAATGAGTCATGACCTTACAGCAACAAGTTTAACATTCAACAGTGATACTGAGGTATAAAAAGCTATTTTCAAGCATTGTAAAAGCAAATCTTTACATGTAGCTATGTGTATAAACTGTATATTTATAAAAACTTAAGTAATAAAACCTAAAAAACTTCTAAAACTGTAGCTCAATAAATCAATGGTGTAACATAACTTGTGATTCCCTGCAATTTCTGCAATGTGATTCAAAGGTTGCAAGGTTAAATTGTAATTGATATTCAGCATTTCAGTTGCCTTACCTGAAAAGCACTGAAGGTGAGTGATGTAGCTGGAACAAGCGTCTACAGCAGAGGAGAAACTACTTAACGTACATGACCACAGCAACATTTACTACATTTTCTCTACTAAAAATAAGTTATTTAATTAAAAATAAACATAAAACTGTTCATCAACTATACTATACTATATATTGCTATATATACACACAGTGTATTTTTTTTTTTTTTTTTTAACAGTACCAGTGCTAATGGAGGTGTTACTTAACAGCAGTAACTAAGATGATGCAGACATCTGAAAGATGCCTCACCCACCTGTGAGCTCTCGAGCAATGGTTTGTCAATCTGTGAATTAAAAGATGTAGTTAGATCTTGCACATCATCACTACCTTATTTTCAGTACATAAGATGGTAAAATGGTACCGCAAGACTGTATGTGTAATGAGCGCCAGCAGACATACTGCCAGTGACTGTTATCTGTTAAGATGGCTATTTTAAAATAGCTAACAAGGTAGTACAAATGCTAGCGGTAGCCAACCGGCTGGCATAACGGTGGCTAACAGGCCTCAGTAATGCGTATGCTAACGCTAGACGGCCGGCTAACTTAACGGTGGCTAACAGGCCTCAGTAATATGTATGCTAACGCTAGACGGCCGGCTAACTTAACGGTGGCTAACAGGCCTCAGTAATATGTATGCTAACGCTAGACGGCCGGCTAACTTAACGGTGGCTAACAGGCCTCAGTAATATGTATGCTAACGCTAGACGGCCGGCTAACTTAACGGTGGCTAACAGGCCTCAGTAATATGTATGCTAACGCTAGACGGCCGGCTAACTTAACGGTGGCTAACAGGCCTCAGTAATGCGTATGCTAACGCTAGACGGCCGGCTAACTTAACGGTGGCTAACAGGCCTCAGTAATATGTATGCTAACGCTAGACGGTCGGCTAACTTAACGGTGGCTAACAGGCCTCAGTAATATGTATGCTAACGCTAGACGGCCGGCTAACTTAACGGTGGCTAACAGGCCTCAGTAATATGTATGCTAACGCTAGACGGCCGGCTAACTTAACGGTGGCTAACAGGCCTCAGTAATGTCTATGCTAGCGGTAGGCGCCCGCTGAGCTTAACGGAGGGAGGGATATTATATCCGTTTATCACACCGTCTATCACAAACATGCTTCTAGATATTAATCTTACTTTCTTTGTAAACCAAGAAAATGAATCGTAAATTAAAATCATCCTTACCTCTCAGCAGTATCAGAGTCAAAGGGGGTCAAGATCAGAGCGAGGGCTGTTTTTGTAGTCTCAGGATGCGTCACTCAATGCTGCAGCAGTGATTGGTCCATACTCAGCTAGCAACAGCGCTACCCAATCACAGCTTTTGTAGATGAAATTTCAAATAATGCAGCTTCTTTCTCTTAAGTTGACTGACTAGATAGAGTTAGACCACAAAGAGAGAGATGGGTGACGAATGAGTGTGTGTGTGTGTGTGTGTGTGTGGTGTGTGTGTGTGTGTGTGTGTGTGTGTGTGTGTGTGTGTGTGTGTGTGTGGTGGGTGGGGTGGGGGTGGGGGGGGGACCTACTATTATTGCTGCTACTAATAAAAATATATAATAACAATAACAATAATGTATAATAATAATAACAATAATAATAAAAACGATAATAATAAGAATAAAATAATAATAATAACAAGATAGATAGATAGTTAGTTAGTTAGATAGATAGATAGATAGATAGATAGATAGACATATGCACTGAGCTTGGCTGACCAGTAAAAACAAATGACTATAATAAAATTACATAAAATTAATTTAAAAATATTGTTGTAGCTGTTGTTATTTGTTACACCATTCATTCATTCATTCATCTTCTAAACCGCTTATCCTCACTAGGGTCGCAGGGGGGTGCTGGAGCCTATCTCAGCGCACATAGGCGAAGGCAGTGAGACACCCTGGACAGGTCGCCAGTCCATCGCAGGGAAGACAGACAAACACTGACATTCACACACACAGTCACACCTAGGGGCAATTTAGCTTCTCCAATTCACCTGACCTGCATGTCTTTGGACGGTGGGAGGAAACCGGAGTGCCCAGAGGAAACCCATACAGACACGGGGAGAACATGCAAACTCCACACAGAAATGATTATTATTATTATTAGTACTATTAGTAGTAGTAATAGTAGTAGTAGTAGTAGTAGTACTAGTGTGGATTTGTGGACGTAATAGGCTAGGTGCACCAGCTCCATACTTTCTGAAAGAAAGACTTTCCCTGCGTTCCAATACTCATACTACCATACTATTTAGTAGGGAAAAAAAAGATTTAGTGTGTCCCAATACATAGTATGTCAGATGCAGTATGCCAAGAGTACCAGGATGTTCTACTACATCCGGTCAGATTTCGCAGTATGGATTTCAGCATGCTGCTCTGGCCATTCTGACCCACAATCCTTTGTACAGCGGACGTTACGTCGCACTGCGTGTACAGGCCACGCCCACATACGGACGACAACAAAACACACATATCGCACAAAACTCGCTCAGTGACCGCAGAAGCGACAGGAAGATAGAAGATAATAAATATGACAGAGGACAGCGCAGTATGAAACAGCACCGGCATTTTGACAACAACATTCAAATTTGCCGCTACGGACGGCGGCGGAAGTGAGCGAGAGGGCCGGACTTCAGGGATGATGTATGTAGTGTGTCCCAATAGTGTGCATATGCATGCATCTTTCATACTAAACTACATACTTTGTAAGGGCAGCTGCAGTACCTACTAAAAGTAAAAAGTATAAGTATGCGATTTGGAACGCAGGGTGTATCTTCATTTCCTGTCCTTTACTATTGGATTAAGTGATTAATCAGGTGTGCACTGGGCAGGCCCAAGGTGTTCCACACACCTGATTAATCACTTTATCCAGTAGTAAAGGACAGGAAATGAAGATACAGTCTTACTTTCAGGAAGTATGGGGCTGGTGCACCTACCCTATTGAAGACGGTGAGCACAAAGCACTGAGTGGCGCCCATTCTGGAGGCCTCACCTCCTTCCTCTATTTGAAATATGACATATGCCATTTTATAGATGGGATACGAGAGGAAGAAAATGTATTTAATTTCTAAAAGATAAATTGGACCGATAGGCAGCAGTGTCTGCCACTTTTGGTAGATGGGTCCTCAAAAGCAAAAAAAAATCATCAATGCAATTCAATGGGTAGATAAAAATTATTTTCTGGTCCCGTTTGAATTGTGCCATGGATGTCACATGTTGTTTGTGATATTTAAAGATAATTTATCACGCAAAGAAGACTACAATTTAGCACAAAGAATTTTAGGTTTTGTGTGAGCCCGCTTTGTGAACTATAACTCTTCGCTGCTCTCAACGCAAATGATATACGTAACCACCCGCACTGGAAACCTACAACAGACATGGCGATTTCTCTGCTCCCCTAGTCCTCTTATCAGAAGGAAACAATAGAAATTACAGCCGTTCCCAATTGAGTTTTCTCAACAGCATTTAACTGAACAATGGCTCAATAAACGTTCAAACTCTTCAAATGATCATTTGAGCCTATAAAGAACATTTGTGTAATCCAAGGCATCAGAAAATAATTATTGTCTCCACAAGACGCATCAGGGCGCGGCCCCTGTCGGGGCCGCGCCCTGATGCGCCCTGCCTGCGCCCACCCAAGGCATCAGCACCCACCCAAGGCATCAGAAATAATTATTGTCTCCACAAGACGCAGCCTTGGGTGCCCGTGCCCACCCAAGGCATCAGAAAATAATTATTGTCTCCACAGGGGCTGCGCCCTGCCCGCGCCCTGCCCGTGCCCTGCCCGCACCCTGCCCGTGCCCTGCCCACGCCCACCCGCCTAAATGCCACCGTGTGTCTGTCACACTTGTGTGCGTCATGTAACCAATGACAGGCAGGTGTGTCACTGTCTGCCCAGAGACAGAGTTCTAGAAAGTTCACAGCATGGGTGGTTGTGAAGGTGCTGATAGGTGGTTGCTATGGTGTTCCTGATGGCTGCTATGCTGTTGCTAGGCAGTTGCCATGGTGTTCTCGATGGTTGCTAGGCGGTTGCTATGGTGTTCTTGCTGGTTGCTAAGGCCTTGCTAGGCGGTTGCTATGGTGTTCCCGGTGGTTGCTAGGGCGTTGCTAGGTGGTTGCTATGGTATTCTGGGCGGTTGCTAGGGTGTTGCTAGGCAGTCGCTATGGTGTTCCTGATGGTTGCTAGGGTGTTGCTAGGCAGTTGCTATGGTGTTCTGGGCGGTTGCTAGGGCGTTGCTAGGTGGTTGCTATGGTGTTCTGGGTGGTTGCTATGGTGTTTCTGTGGTGTTCCTGATGGTTGCTAGGGTGTTGCTAGGCAGTTGCTATGGTGTTTGGGGGGGTTGCTAGGGCGTTGCTAGGTGGTTGCTATGGTCGTTAGGGTGGTTGCTATGGGGTTGCTAGGGTGCTTGGGGTCCTTGCTATGGACTTACATTAGTGTTTGGGGTCAGTGCTGGGATGCATTGGCTGCAGTGCTAGTGGCCCTTGAGACAGAATAGGAGAGATACAGAGCCGCGTGTGTATCTCTGTGTCAGTGAGAGGGGACTTTCTCCCTGGCAGGCTCCCCGAAAGTTCCGCCATTAGTGTGTATTGCGTCCGGATTTCGGCTTCAAACCGGAATTGCGGAAAAACGGAAAGTCGGAGCGGCTTGAAAATTGACATGCAGGTTCCTCTCCACAAACTGCACGATTTTTGTGTTTGGTGCGTGGACGCAGGTCAAAAGCTCTGCGTGCTGGAGCATTCCGAAGTTTTGGCCATTCATTGTCTATGGCCGAAATTTTCGGGAAAATTGGAATTTTGAGAATTCCGTAAGTCGGATTCCTTATAAAAGTAATAGCACACTATTCCCGATCGGGCCGCACATTTTGATTTTTCATTGTGTGGGCCTAAAACGAAAGCTGTAGGAGGAGTAGCGCGCCGAAAAACGTGCAGAATAATAAAATATAATAATAAGAAGAACTAGACTTTGTAAAGTTTCTGAAGAAACTTTGATGTGCTTGCCACCGTTGCCGACCGCCTGGCCATGCGCTAAACCACCAGCCCTATGCTGTTTGAAGGTTGTTTGGTGTTGTTCGAGGGCTAGAAGGCAGCTACTGTGGTCTGGGTATTGTCCAGGCAGTTGTGATCATCTTTTGAGTGATCACTAGCATGTCTCTGGGCAGCTGCTATGGTATACTGGGTGGTTGCTAAGGTGCTGATAGGTGGTTGCTATGGTGTTCCTGATGGCTGCTATGCTGTTGCTAGGCGGTTGCCATGGTGTTCTCAACGGTTGCTAGGCGGTTGCTATGGTGTTTTTGATGGTTACTAAGGCCTTGCTAGGCGGTTGCTATGGTGTTCCCGGTGGTTGCTAAGGTGTTGCTAGGTGGTTGCTATGGTATTCTGGGCGGTTGCTAGGGTGTTGCTAGGCAGTTGCTATGGTGTTCCTGATGGTTGCTAGGGTGTTGCTAGGCAGTTGCTATGGTGTTCTGGGCGGTTGCTAGGGCGTTGCTAGGCGGTTGCTATGGTGTTCTGGGTGGTTGCTAGGGCGTTTCTGTGGTGTTCCTGATGGTTGCTAGGGTGTTGCTAGGCAGTTGCTATGGTGTTTGGGGGGGTTGCTAGGGCGTTGCTAGGTGGTTGCTATGGTCATTAGGGTGGTTGCTATGGGGTTGCTAGGGTGCTTGGGGTCCTTGCTATGGACTTCCATTAGTGTTGGGGGTCAGTGCTGGGATGCATTGGCTGCAGTGCTAGTGGCCCTTGAGACAGAATAGGAGAGATACAGAGTCGCGTGTGTATCTCTGTGTCAGTGAGAGGGGACTTTCTCCCTGGCAGGCTCTCCGAAAGTTCCGCCATTAGTGTGTATTGCGTCCGGATTTCGGCTTCAAACCGGAATTGCAGAGAAACGGAAAATCGGAGCGGCTTGGAAATTGGCACGCCGCTTCTTCTCCACAAGACGCACGTTTTTCGTATTTGGTGCATGGACGTAGGTCAAAAGCTCTGCGCCCTGGAACCTTCGGAAGTTTTGGCTATTCATTTCGGATGGCCGAAATTTTCCGTAAAACGGGAATTTTGAGAATTCCGCAAGCCTTATTCCTTATAAAAGTAATAGCACACTATTCCCGATCGGGCCGCACATTTTGATATTTCATTGTGTGGGCCTAAAACGAAAGCTGTAGGAGGAGTAGCGCGCCGAAAAATTTGCAGAATAATAATAATAATAATAATAATAATAAACAGAAGAAATATGCAAGATAATACGATGTGTT
>NC_043996.1:9546034-9571034 GCF_902150065.1 Myripristis murdjan
TTATTATTATTATTATTATTACTACTACTACTACTAGTACTATATAATAGCCTAATAATAATTATTAATAATAATAGCAATACTGATTTGGTCATCGCTCTTTCCAGTAATTGGTGGGAGGCTCTGAAAAGAGCCGTTGGGGTAAGACAACATGTGGACAGGATCAGAGGAGCTCGATCGCCAGCGCCGTGCTGATGTTTTGAAGCAAAATCCCATTACCCTCTAAATTTAGGTGTGTCCCGTCCCTGTCTAAGTGATTGAGGCCAATGTTGGGATGCCGGATGCAGCCCATACCCATGTCTGACAAGAAGCCAAACATCACCCCGTTTAGCCATCGTCTGGTTCTGTCGAGGCCGTAGCCACTGGCGGCGGTCTGGCCCCTCCAGGTCCAGCGAGGGAGGATGTCCGAGAACATCAATTTGGTGTTGGGAAACAGCAAATGAATTTCCCGGATATCTGCCTTCATACTCCACATTAAAGCCTTCCTGTCGGTGCCCATGCCAATGCTGTTCCCCCCGAGGTGAACCACCAGCACATCTGGGTCGCAGCGGGCGGCGGCCCGCTTTGACCGGAGAAGCGGCAGCAGGTGCTCCCACCGCCTACCGCCTCTTCCGTCCCAGGTGATGCGGCAGCGAAGCCCCAGGTTCGGGTCCAGGTCGGACGCTCGTATATGAGCGTGCAGCCGGGCGATGATCGAGCTCCCGACGATCCAGATTTGAGGTGCACAGCTGTCAGCCATCCTGTGAAGATGTGACTACGGCGGCAGCGCTTGTCTATTTATGCATGCCTCATCTGCACAGGATTGGCCCGTGCGTTTGAGGAAGGAAACTGATTGGATAGACCGTGGCGCAAATTTCAAACGGAGGCGGGAGGGGATGGCTTGGTGAGACACACACACACACACAATGTCGGCTCTGCCTATATATGCGCCCTAGGAGGAAAAAAAAAAAAAAAAAAAAAAACATCTGCACCGACGGGACCGGGTCAACCGCTGCCGGCGCCCCTCTCTGTCCGGCCCGTTTTGCCCATGTCAAAAACCACTAGAGTACTGCGCGCGCACGCACGCGCGCGCGCACCCGTTAAAAAATGATACCATAACTAGTAGCCTACTGCTGCTGCTGCTACTACTACTACTACCACTAATAATAATAACAACAACAATAATAATAATAATAATAATAATAATAATAATAATAATAATATTAAATTAATTAACGCCATTAACGCCTTCCTGTCGGTGCCCATGCCAATGCTATTCCCTCCGAGGTGAACCACCAGCACATCTGGGTCGCAGCGGGGCGGCGGCCCAAATTTCAAACGGAGGCGGGAAGGGACGGCTTGGTGAGAGAGGCGCCAAGCAGTGATTTGTGCCCTCTGTCTTCACTTACGTCCGCAACCCCCTCTCATCGCCAACACACACACACATACACACACACACACACACACACGCTGCGGTCGAAGGCACAGAATAGCTCGTAGGGATTGGAATGCCAGATGACTGTGGCTGCACTCACCTATACGCAGAGCTATAGTGTCGCCTAAATGTATACTATCCTAATTCATCATTTATTGGAGTGACACACCCCCAGCTGAAATAAAATATCTGCCAGTGAGTTTACGAAAAGACAGATGTTTGCCGACACTTGAAAGCAGTAGCCTATATTTAAGTATAAGTGTTACTATTTGGTTGGTTGTTTATTAAAAAAAAAAAAAAAAAAAAAATCAGCTGTGTTGGTGAGTCGTCATCACTGCACCCAGGGGCGGAGAATACCAGAACGGCCGGTGCTGACAGTTGATCGGCAGCCGGCCGGTCTTTTTTTCCCCTCCCCTTTTTGCTTGTAATCTACTGTTGTTGATTTACCAATCACGGAATCACGGAATTAGCCAAATAAAATGGAATCTATTTTTAACGCGGTATTTGACATAATAACAACTGCACCGGTACTGCACGAGCCAAAAGGCAGAGAAACTCTCCAGCTACAGCAGCGCACTGACATAGATTGTGAAACAAAGCGAAGAGGTGCCACTCTGCTATATTTCCACCGGCTAACAGCAGCACACTGGCTTAGCTTGTCTATTCAGAGAAGAGATATCACTTTGGCTAATTTTTCAATCTGTGTTATCACAGGCATACTACTGCTCATTCATTGGTAGCTGAATTGTTAGGTCTGTTTGATAAGTAATTTACATTTTTAAAACAAATAATTTAACATATTGTTAAATTATTGGAGTCAAGCTTACTGGTAAACACCTACTCCTTCAAGATAATTTATTATGTTATACAACTCATAAACATACACTAACACTACATACTGAGTGTTTGACCAACATATCTCCTCTGTGCTACAAAGATCCGTGGTAAAGAGCCGTCTCCCCCCCCAGCCCTAACCCTAATGTTTCTTCTTCTTCTGTTTCATGAAATCAAGATGTCAATACTCCCCCCACCCTCCCAGCTGGACTAACACAGGAAATACACAGGCTGGTGAAGCTGCAGGGCCACAGTTGAGCTTTCATGTAGATGTACCTGGCCATAAATTCACAAGTAAACCTATGTGAAATAAAAACACTAGCTTAAAAGAGGTTTGTCTTCATTATACACCAACTCATGGACTTACCTGAAATAAAAATACTAACTTTGAAGAGGTTTGTCTCCATCATACACCAACTCATGGACTTACCTGCAGCAGACACCATGTGACACCACCAACTCTTCTTTGAGGTACACCATGCTGATAGTGCCATTTACAATTTTCTTTGTTAAATGCTGTATAGATTAATGGATCTAGTCATGTGTTTTTCTGCATTTCCTGATACACAATATCCTTTTAATGTTGTGCTGTGTTACTAGGAGGGAGTGAGTGGCACTGACCTTGAGCAGGGTTTGGGTTACTTTAGCTGCAGTGAAATGGCAAAGACTAAAATTATAAAATGCATTTAAAGGGGAGACAAGTCATTAACTTGATATCAGTACGTGAATGCCATTAACTTAGTAGTAGTCTTGATACTTAGATTATGATACAACACAAGATGTAACACAAGTTTACCAAAAAAACATTTACCTCTACAAAATGGATCCAAGAAAAAGTAAATAAAAGAAATAATGGCTGCTGAAACACCAAATGTTTAGTGAGGAATAAAATTTATTTACAGTAGAAGAGCAACACAAAGATTAACAAGACACAAATCTAAGTTCTCTCAGTGACACCAAAACATGCTCAATCAGCCCAAATGCACAGCCAAAATATCACTGAAGCCCTGTCCTCCTAGCTGCCAAACCAGAATCTAACTAAGCTCCTCCCTAGTCTTCAGGCGCTACTTGTGGCGGGTACTTATGCACTGTAGCCCGATAGCCCGGTAAAGCAACCATAAAATGGCGACCCACCTGCAGCTTCGGATGTGCTCCCGAGACAACTGCTCTAACCACGTTCGCACCACACTAACAACCCCCCCCCAAACGAGTTCCAAAGGGAACCCGCTCTTAAGCCTAACTGGGGACTGAACAACGGCAACTTACTATGACCATGCACAGGACCAACTGAACTCTGTGCCACAAAATTACAAAGTCCTCACTGGAGCTCTTGTTGCTCTCCTTGGTTGTCTTCTTCTTGAGTCTTCTGCGGCATCTAGACTCTGAAAGAGACAAGTAAATGCAATACATGTTTTGTGTTTGTACAGAGCTTTGACATTAGCTTTGGAAGCATACATAATGTAGATAAACATAACCAAAGTTCACGAGACAGTATCTACATACTGCAAAAGACAAACCGTCAAAGAAGTGTATTTTTTTATGTTGGAGACTTAAGGATATTCTAATATTAGACACTGTGTAGTTGAATGCAAAACACTTTACATTCAGGTATTACTGTTTTTCTTTGTAACATGTCCCTGTCTCCTCACTGGAGCAGCATCCATCGTTTCTGTAGTCTTCATTCAGGTTTTCATGTTGTGACAAATAATGAAAATAATTACTTTTTGGTCATGTGACCACACTCATCCTATGCTGAATACAATCCAAAAAAAATAAACTCAGTAAAAAAGAAGTGAAACTTTTGAGAGGGTCCCTTATACATATATGTATGTCTATATCTTTTTCAGATGTGTTAATGTGTTCTCATTGTACCTGAACATCTTCATTTGTTGCTGTTTTGTTTCCTCAGTAGAGCCGGCGTTGTTCTCCCTGGCCATCTTCAGTCTCCTCGGCTGTCGTGCCCTTAAAATGACACATTTAATATTAAGCCATTGTAACACTGGGTTATGGAATTAAGTACACAACTTTCATATGTTAAACCATAAGAGTTGTGATATTCTGGGGTTAACTGTAAATGAGACAAAACCAAAAATTAAGGAGATTGTGATGCAGGATAAGTAGGATGGATATTTTGTACCTGTGTCTTCATGTCCTATTTAGATGCTCAGCGCTCCGGTGGCTGGAGTCCTCATGACAGCTGCCCATTGGTCTTCTTGGTTTTGAGCGTGTCATCTTCTTCATTTTTGTGCCTAGTGGAGAAGTTGCCATCCTTCCTCTGACCAAGTGACTGGGGCTGTGAGGTCTAAACTTAGCAGTGACATGTATACACAATATTTTGTACTATGTGACATTACAATTCAAACCTGCAAGGCGTCTTCGTACATGGACAAGCTGAGCTGTATGGATGAAGTGCGGGTGTGGCTGATCCAGGCTGTCACAGAGGGGCTTGGCAGACCTGCAACACAGTTAGAAAAAGACTGCTCTCTTCCAAAAAAGAGGCTGGGAAAAGTCAGTTAAAGTGACAAACAAGCATTTTGCGTTCGGACTGCTGGCTTGGAACAGCCCGCTCAGCAGGTCAGAAACGGAACACTACCAGTCACTGTTGCTATATCTGTTATGTAGTATTTGAAATGAATAACAGCCCATAACATAACAGCTCACATTGTTATTATAACTTAAGGTAACGGCTGACTGCTGGCTTGGAACAGCCCGCTCAGCAGGTCAGAAACCGAATACTATTAGTCAGTTGTGCTAGAAGTTATGGAGCCTATTGTGTAAGCAAATTGCATTGTTGGTGTGCTTGAAGATAACGGCTGACTGCTGGCTTGGAACAGCCCGCTCAGCAGGTCAGAAACCGAACACTAGTTGTTTTATACACCAAGAACAATGACTTGCCTGCCTATATTTTTTTTGTTTGTCTGCCAGAGTAACATACATTGTAACAGCTAATGTTTGTGTGATTCAAAGTAACGGCTGACTGCTGGCTTGGAACAGCCCGCTCAGCAGGTCAGAAACCGAATACTATTAGTCAGTTGTGCTACAAGTTATGGAGCCCATTGTGTAAGCAAATTGCATTGTTGGTGTGTTTGAAGATAACGGCTGACTGCTGGCTTGGAACAGCCCGCTCAGCAGGTCAGAAACCGAACACTAGTTGTTTTATACACCAAGAACAATGACTTGCCTGCCTATATTTTTTTTGTTTGTCTGCCAGAGTAACATACATTGTAACAGCTAATGTTTGTGTGATTCAAAGTAACGGCTGACTGCTGGCTTGGAACAGCCCGCTCAGCAGGTCAGAAACCGAATACTATTAGTCAGTTGTGCTACAAGTTATGGAGCCCATTGTGTAAGCAAATTGCATTGTTGGTGTGTTTGAAGATAACGGCTGACTGCTGGCTTGGAACAGCCCGCTCAGCAGGTCAGAAACCGAACACTAGTTGTTTTATACACCAAGAACAATGACTTGCCTGCCTATATATTTTTTTGTTTGTCTGCCAGAGTAACATACATTGTAACAGCTAATGTTTGTGTGATTCAAAGTAACGGCTGACTGCTGGCTTGGAACAGCCCGCTCAGCAGGTCAGAACCGAATACTATTAGTCAGTTGTGCTACAAGTTATGGAGCCCATTGCCTAAGCAAATTGCATTGTTGGTGTGCTTGAAGATAACGGCTGACTGCTGGCTTGGAACAGCCCGCTCAGCAGGTCAGAAACCGAACACTAGTTGTTTTTATACACCAAGAACAATGACTTGCCTGCCTATATTTTTTTTATTTGTTTAATTTTCCAGAGCAGCATACATTGTAACAGCTAATGTTTGTGTGTTTGAAGGTAACGGCTGACTGCTGGCTTGGAACAGCCCGCTCAGCAGGTCAGAAACCGAAAACTATTAGTCAGTTGTGCTATAAGTTATGGAGCCCATTGCCTAAGCAAATTGCATTGTTGGTGTGTTTGAAGATAACGGCTGACTGCTGGCTTGGAACAGCCCGCTCAGCAGGTCAGAAACCGAACACTAGTTGTTTTATACACCTAGAACAATGACTTGACTGCCTATATTTTTTTTATTTGTTTAATTTTCCAGAGCAGCATACATTTTAACAGCTAATGTCTGTGTGTTTGAAGGTAACGGCTGACTGCTGGCTTGGAACAGCCCGCTCAGCAGGTCAGAAACCGAAAACTATTAGTCAGTTGTGCTATAAGTTATGGAGCCCATTGCCTAAGCAAATTGCATTGTTGGTGTGTTTGAAGATAACGGCTGACTGCTGGCTTGGAACAGCCCGCTCAGCAGGTCAGAAACCGAACACTAGTTGTTTTATACACCTAGAACAATGACTTGACTGCCTATATTTTTTTTATTTGTTTAATTTTCCAGAGCAGCATACATTTTAACAGCTAATGTCTGTGTGTTTGAAGGTAACGGCTGACTGCTGGCTTGGAACAGCCCGCTCAGCAGGTCAGAAACCGGACATAGTATCAACTGTTGCTATTTCTGCATTATTAAGTATTTAAATAAATAAGAGCCCATAGTGTGACTGATCGCAATATTTGTGTGATTTAAACTAACGGCTGACTGCTGGCTTGGAACAGCCCGCTCAGCAAGTCAGAAACCGGACATAGTATCAACTGTTGCTATTTCTGCATTATTAAGTATTTAAATAAATAAGAGCCCATAGTGTGACTGATCGCAATATTTGTGTGATTTAAACTAACGGCTGACTGCTGGCTTGGAACAGCCCGCTCAGCAGGTCAGAAACCGGACATAGTATTAACTGTTGCTATTTCTGCATTATTAAGTATTTAAATAAATAAGAGCCCATAGTGTGACTGATCGCAATATTTGTGTGATTTAAACTAACGGCTGACTGCTGGCTTGGAACAGCCCGCTCAGCAGGTCAGAAACCGGACATAGTATCAACTGTTGCTATTTCTGCATTATTAAGTATTTAAATAAATAAGAGCCCATAGTGTGACTGATCGCAATATTTGTGTGATTTAAACTAACGGCTAACTGCTGGCTTGGAACAGCCCGCTCAGCAGGTCAGAAACCGGACATAGTATTAACTGTTGCTATTTCTGCATTATTAAGTATTTAAATAAATAAGAGCCCATAGTGTGACTGATCGCAATATTTGTGTGATTTAAAACTAACGGCTGACTGCTGGCTTGGAACAGCCCGCTCAGCAGGTCAGAAACCGGACATAGTATCAACTGTTGCTATTTCTGCATTATTAAGTATTTAAATAAATATGAGCCCATAGTGTGACTGATCGCAATATTTGTGTGATTTAAACTAACGGCTGACTGCTGGCTTGGAACAGCCCGCTCAGCAGGTCAGAAACCGGACATAGTATTAACTGTTGCTATTTCTGCATTATTAAGTATTTAAATAAATAAGAGCCCATAGTGTGACTGATCGCAATATTTGTGTGATTTAAACTAACGGCTGACTGCTGGCTTGGAACAGCCCGCTCAGCAGGTCAGAAACCGGACATAGTATCAACTGTTGCTATTTCTGCATTATTAAGTATTTAAATAAATAAGAGCCCATAGTGTGACTGATCGCAATATTTGTGTGATTTAAACTAACGGCTGACTGCTGGCTTGGAACAGCCCGCTCAGCAGGTCAGAAACCGAACACAGTATTAACTGTTGCTATTTCTGCATGATTATGTAGTTTAATAAATAAAAGCCCATAGTGTACCTGATCGCAATGTTACTATAACTTAAGAAACGGCTGACTGCTGGCTTGGAACAGCCCGCTCAGCAGGTCAGAAAAAGAACGCAAGCTTTCATCGCGCAAAGTCAAAACTATAATGTCTTACTAAACTATGCAATAAATGGGGTTATGGTAACTGTAATATGTTTGAAGTACGCCTGATTGGAAGCAGACATTTGGCTGACAAACATAAATGTGATCGAGAAGTGTATTTTTTTTCCGTGGTGGCAGCAGTGATAAGCTGCATATAGCCCTTTGACTGAAACATCTCTAAAACAGGTTTCTTTATATTACCTAAATGATTTTCATTGAAGTCTCCGCAAACAATGATTGGGTGTGGACATACAACGCGCAAATAATCTAAGAGCCTTTCCATGTTTGGCAAGAAATTTTTGATACTATAAACAGGAGGCCTGTATATAGCTGCTATCATTAATTTTACTGGTGCTTCAATTTTGACCACTAAAAATTCAAGGTCAGTGACATTTGGTATATGCTGAAACACTTCTGCGTGAACATGGGATTTGCAGTAAATTGCAACTCCCCCCCCTTCTTTTTTGGCCAATTCAGGAAAACGCATGTAACAGAGGTGCCTGTTGCGTAGAAACACTCTGTACCCCTCTAATGCTATACTGTCGGTAACAATTGAGCCTGACAGATGAGTTTCGGTTAGACACAAAACATCTGCAAGTCTCAATTCGTGATGGCATTTGATGTCGTCGATGTGAGTGGTTAACCCTTCTGTGTTATGGTGCACTATTTTAAACATTTCTACCAAGTCTGTTTCGCGCACGTGTTTCAAAAGTGGCATAACACCCGAAAGCGACGCTGTTGTTATGGTTTGCATTGCGGCGGCGATTTCACTGTCAGCATAAATTTTATTTTCCGCAAAGTCGGTTATGTGCAGACCACCTAGAGAGGTTGTCCTACTTAAAGCGACGTACGCCATCCCCGGCTCAAATACACGTTTAAGTGACACGACTGCAGACTGTAAAGTCATACCTTGAACTTTATGACTTGTACACGCAAAAGCCAATTTAAGAGGGAACTGACGGCGAACTACTCCTTTTTGCTCAAGCTTTCCTCTAATCTTTCTATATAAATCAAACTATCTGATGCACCCTGTTGATTTTGACGCTGTTTTTGACCTGCTTTTGGATTATCCAGTTGGAGTCCTAACTTCTGTACTCTAGTTTCTCCAGCTTTTGTCTCAGTTACTATATTGGCTATTTTTCCAAATGTGCCATTTACAATTCCATCTTCTACATCTATATTTCTAGTTACCATGACGCGCACTCCCTCAGCTGCTTCTATGGTTTGAACTAATTCTCCCTTTTTACTTTTGGTGGGTGCACCCAGCTTTTTCATTTTTCCTGTCCGCGAGTCTTGAAGATAATCTTCCGCATCAATGTTTACAAAATCTTTGTGAAGGGCACGAACTGTCTTGCTATTGTGGCAGTCAACTTCTTTGTTGGTTGCAAAAATGTAAATTACATCCGTTGGGCAGTCTTTGCTTTCAGTGACGGCGCTGGCGAGTAAAGTTTTGTCACTCTCACTAAAACTTTCCGTCTTTTGCTTCACCCTAATCCTGTTCAAAAGGTGAGCAAACGCAAGGTCTTCTTTCTGGCGCATGATTTCTGTCAACGTGATCATTTTAAAATGTTCCTTCCAGAAGTCCTCCTCATCCTCCTCATACACGCAGAGCGGTTTGGCTTTACCGACGGGACGTAACTGGTAGAAATCACCCACTGCGAGAACAGAAATCCCCCCAAAAGGTTTCTTATTCCCTTTAATTTGCTGAAATCTCCAGTTAACGTACGCGAACAAACGCTTTGAAACCATGGACACTTCATCTATGATAAGAATCTCTACATTGGATAAGGTTGCTCTCATTTCATCTAAACTATTTCCTAGTCCTTGGTAAGGTGGTTTCAAGCTACGCGGCAGTTTTAACAATGAGTGCAAAGTCTGTCCCGAAATATTAAACGCTGCAGTACCGGTAAATGCAGTCAGTAAAACCGTGGGCATAGATATGTCATGTTCCTCGCGCAGTTTAGGGAGCTGACGAAATATTCTTGTCGCCTCTTCATAAATGCATTTTATAACGTGTGATTTACCACAGCCGGCACCTCCAGAAACAAAGTAATGGAATGGCTGTGGGTTCTGGCCCCAAACACGCTGAAGGCACCACTGACGCACAGAGTAAAATATTGACGCCTGAGTTTCATTAAGACTTTGATAAAGCTTTTGCACGTATTCGCGACTAACCTTTGGCGGCTCTATCGAGGGTACGACTCCGCCTCTCTCTTTTGGATTAGGCTGGTACTCTGGCACTTCATCTTGCTCATGTTCCATGTTATTTAACCCCTGTTCAGCAATGCACTCTAAGCGGTCTGCCTCAGCTGCAGGTGCAATTGCCGCCCATGCATCCACAAATGGATGGCTGAGAAGTTCCTCATAGGCTATATCGATCTCTTCACTGTGTTGTTCGTACTTCTTCTTATTTTCTGAGACTATTACGCACACTGCTTGGAGGCAATTTGTTCCAGGCAGTTCAACATAAGCGCTTTTGAAAAACTGTTCATATGTCGGGTATTGGTCTGTTTTTAGCTGTGTGTCAACGCGGTACGGCAGATACAGTTTAAGTAACCTACCATAATACTTCTCAGGATGTTTTTGTTCTGAGAAACGAGGGTATCGGATTACAGCCGGCTTTCCTACTGTTCTTTTCTGGATGTATCCCATGTCACACAACAGGCGCTTGACCTTTCCCCCTTTAGTTTGCTGGCCATAGATAATCCTGTAGTTTGAGGCGAATTCAGCAAGACACATGTTTTCAAATTCGGTCTCAACAGGTCTGGCTTTGTATTTATCAACGATGCCCTTCATCCAAATATCGTCAGTGTTGTCTTCTTTCATTAGTAGCTTTTCGATAGGAAGACTCATTTTCATCGCATCGTCATCCGTCTGTACGAATACGACCTGGCGGGAACACATTTTTAGTTTTAAACTACAAGTTCGCGCAACGGCCTCTTGTGCACTGACTTGCCTATGCTTAGAATAAGCCTGCATTAGCTGCTTCATTTGATCCCGTTCATTTGAACTAGTTTCACGCGCACTCTGAAATACTGTTTTCAGGTATTCAGCCATCTCATGCTCTGGCTTGGACACATACGACAGCATGTACATGAGACAGCTATAGTGGTCCAGAATGAACTGGATGTCCATGTTTGCATTCCATGCTCTAAGCAGATCAGCATTGTACCCGTTGACCCAACAGTCTTTTGGCCGACGCTTCATTAGAATTACATTAGAGCTGAAAACTGCTTCGGCACACTTCTCGTACTCATCTAGGGTTAAGTTTGATTTCTCCAAAAGTTCTGACATATCATCAATGGAAACTTTTGGGTCACTGAGCAAATCCCATACGGGTTTAAGCTTTTTTCTAGCCTCTTTAATGGCCTTACTGTCACCTTGGGCTCTGCGATTTTTCTTGCTTTTTTCAAACTTTTCATCATCATCTTCATCTGGTCTGGGACGGGTTATTATAGTTGTCTCCATGGGCATTTTGGGAAAACCAAATCTACACTGAACATTCCCTTTCCTGCATGTTTTGGAATGATTTCTGCTGTGAATCTGAACCTCAGAGACGATTTTGTGGAGCTCTGGCTCAGTTTTGGGGTCAGGCATTTGGCACGATATGTAACGGTCGATAAATTTACAAACCTTATCGTCGGGGTCGCTCTCAAATTCAGGGGCGTCTTTGATCCACGCAATTAAATGTATGTGAGGGCTTCCTCTAAGTTGAAATTCCACGCGATAGAAGTAATCCTCTACTTGACCAATGGGCTGCGCAGGTGACAAGAGAAGATCCCTCATTAATGCATCCACGCGCTTTTCAAACATTCGCATGACAGTGACAGGGTTACTACGAAGAATTTCACATTTTGTGTTCCAATCAAGTTGTGAAAAGTCTACCTGTTCACCTTGTTGACTCTTAATAACTGTGATGACTTCAGGCCATCTCATTTCAGCTGCACTAAATGTACAAAAGAACGTGGGTTTGCCTAGCTGTCTAATCATTGCAATTAAGTCTTTAAGAGTTTTGTCCCAGTAAGCCGGTGTCCCTCTCAAAGGCTGCATAAAGCGGGTTGCATCCTTGTTCCGTAAAAGTCTGTCGAGCTCCTGTTTATCCTGAACCATTCTGTTAATAATCGTACGGCCATCTCTCGTGATGGGTTTACTTTTTCGCAGTTGGATGGACATGCTGTTTCTAGCCATGTGTGTCTCGGTGACAAACTGGGCAAAGAATAAGTAACTCTGGTCTTTTGCGAAACGGGTATCGACCGAGAACAACCTTACATTAAAGTACATACTTGGTGATACGCTGATTGTTCTTACCTCATCTAAGCTATTCTGTCCATCTGGAAATTGCACAGGGAACGCCATCGCCTCAAGTTTTGTAATCGCAAAAAAGCCAACAGGCTTATTTCCTTGGGCAGGTGCAATGCTAAATATTCCCTCACCGTACGCTAGGATTTCATGACCTATGTCAGGTGGTTGCATGCACGAATCTAACATTAGACCTGGCCTAAGTTCATCTTTCTCTTTGTCTGTGTTATTAAGTTTTTCATTGGTAGCTGGTTCCTGTGAATCAACTACTGGCACCTCTTGTGCATTGTCAGGCTGGTTTGGAGCATCCTTTAGTTCCTCAGAGCTATGGGGCTGCTCATTGGAATTATCATTACCTGCTTCCTCATTGACTACTTCAGGCTCATGTTCAAAGTCATCATCAAAACAATCTTCCAATATAGCCAGTTCATTTATGGATATATCTTTGTACTCAGAATGCTTCTCCTTCAGTATGGATAAAGCTTCCAGTACGCTGTTCATATTGACTGTATGGAAGAGTTGATGTCCTTTGTAATTAAGATGCCGTTTTAACTTGACTTGCAAGATCTGTGATTCGCTTCTACATCTTGGGAGGCAGTTCACTGTTGCTTCCACCTCTGAGGGAACACACACAACGGCTCCGTGAACTGCTCTTTGTTGCCCTTTAGGCAAGCTAACGATTTTCGCAAACGGAATGATTTTCGCTATAAGTTGCCTTTCGAGCACATTCAAATCCAACAACTGTGCAGGAATACATGCCAGCTCCAGTTTATTTTTTACTGCAATGGATGGCATGCTCCCTCGTTTTAAATGGTTATCGCATGTGTGGCAAATCCATTCCTTTTTTCTCTCTTGGGGAACTATACATTGTTTAGGATCTGCACATTCACTGACACAAGAGTGAACATATTTTCCTGTCAAGCAAGGTGTTACAATGTTAATGTTTTTTACATATTTTGTCCTATTACAGACCTTAACTTGATCAGGAAAAAGAGCTCTGTGGCACACTGTACACACATGAGTGGGGCCATACTGAATTCGTAATTGGAATGTGGATATTGCCGTTTGCATCAGGCTGTTAGGAACGGGCTCATCTGGCTGCAATATTTGTTTGCAGAATCGCTTGTATTTATTTTTATTTCAACGCACTTGCATTTTATGGTACATATTAAATTTGTGATCTTCACATTTGTTTTTTTGATATAATGCACAGCGTTGAATATGTTGCAGTCTAAACTTTGGATCATTTTTATATCTGCTTTGAACAGTCTGTTTTTTTTTAGATCTGTAATCTGGGTTGCATGTGTATCTTGATGTCATGTATGCTCTCTTTTTATGCCTGAATTCAACATCACAGTTGTATTTTCTAGCCATGTACTGTTTTTGCTTGCTTTGAAAATCAAGGTCTTTCTTATATCTTCTAACTATGTACGCTTTCTGTTTGCTCTGGAAATCAGGGTCTTTTGCATATTTTCTGACTATGTATGCTTTCTGTTTGCTCTGGAAATCAGGGTCTTTTTTATATTTTCTAATTATGTACGCTTTCTGTTTGCTTTTGAGATCAGGGTCGTTCTTATATCTTCTGATCATAAACGATTTATGTTGCCTTTTGAAATCTACATCATTTTTATATTTTCTCAAAATGTAAGCTTTTTGAGTCCTTTTAAATTCAGTATCTGTGTGGTATCTGCTCACCACCGATGCTTTCTTTCTGTTTTGATAGTCGAGATTCTGCATATATCGATTTTTCTCATACTGCCTTTTATTTTCATCTCTTGCTTTGTGAGTTATAGATGCATGTGTTTGATTTTCAGTGCGAGTTGTTTTCCTTCGGCGAAGCTTGTTTAGTTTGCTCACACTGAATACTACTTCCTTTGCTACCGGTGCAACACACTGATTCTGATTATTTACTGATTGTTCAGTTTCTTTTTCACGAACACCTATTTCTGTTTTTTTAGTTACTAAACCTGTTTCTGTATTTGCAGAATGTGTGATGAGTTTTGTCTGGGCTCTTGCACTCTTTTGCTCTTTTGGTATTGTGGATGTATGCTCAAGGGAAGATCCAGTACGGTTGCTGACCATTTCAAAGTTCACCGGCATGAAATCATACTGCTCATTATCCTCCCAGCGTCGGTAAAGCATGTGCAGTCTCTCAATCATGTCATTCAGGTGAGTAAATGTAAGCATAACAGCAGTTCCGTTACCTGTACGGTCCGGCAAACCCTCTGCTGTTCTAGCATGGGGATCGAAAAACCCATAGCGTCCAGATCTGTCCCTAAACACTGCAATGCACAGTGGACTGATGGTCAGCAAGGCATGGGTCACATCTGCTGAGAGACACTGAAGTCTCTCAGAAAGACTTAGCCACCAACCTGCATAGTCACCCCTACCAGTGACTCTAAGGGATCCCATTAGTACGTCAGACTTTTGTACAATGTAAGTGTGTCTGTTTGTTGTGACACTCACGGGCACTTCTTCCATGGTCAAGTGCTCACTTTGAAAATTCCCTTCAGCAATAAGTTGCCTTTTAACGCGCGTGTACAAGGCATCACCAACCTGCAGCACACTGTCAAGATCGCTCTTACGGAAATGTGTTCCCTCACTGTGGTATGCTAGGAACGCGAGAGCATTACATGTACACTGGTGATTGCGCGAGAACGGATCATACCTGTTGTCACCCTGATAATGGGATGCCTGCACAGATATTACCCTGGGTGCATCAGCAGTGACTTGCGCATGTTCTCTGGCAGAATTTTCAGTCTCAGGTTTGGTCTTGCTAGGCTCTTGATGTTCCAGACCACGCATCTAATCAAAGTGAATAGAGAAAAAGTACAGAATTATTGACACAAATGTGATAAAAGTGGGGAGGTGGGGTTCACGTGCAGAAACCTACATCCATGATAACAGTAATAGGGTCTTAAAACAATCTATTGTTACATCTGTGAGGGAGTATAGATTTCACAATACCTAGATTTTTTTTTTTTTTTTTTTCATTATTACAGGATGGCTTAGATGGGAGGGAGACAGGTCAGGCAATGTGATATTGATAACCTTAAAGCAATACAACTGTGTTTCAGGCAAAATAGTCTTTTTACAACTTACCCATACAGAGACAAGATGGCTGGCTCCATCATAGAGAAAAAGTCAACTTTAAAGCAACACCAAAGCTGTGTTATTAGCAATATTTAGCATGTATATTTCAAATGTCTTGATTGAAGTAGGGGAGAAAAAAACTTGTTTTAGGAGAAGATGGTGATACACTGTTTAAAAAAAACACACTTTCAGAACTGCTGTAAGGTTTATTTTTGCACTTTGACAGAGCCAGAGTAATGACTTCAAGTCTTTATTCAAGGATTCTTTATTGTCATACCAAAAACACATGAATGCACATGAGGAGATACTAAATTAAGCAAGCTAACACAAAATCCAATGCATAGGAATTAAACCACTGGACTAAGTGGTGAAAATTGTATTTACTTACCTCAATATGAGTAAGCAGAAAAGAGAATTTTGCCCAAAACATAGGAATATTTTTTTAATCTATACAGACTGCATTAATAACAATTGCTCAGCAAAAATAATTACTTAGCATTTAATTAATGTTTATATAAAATGACCACATTGAGAAGCCTATTTCTTATCACATTTTTAACTTTAAATTTGACAAACAAGACTTGATCATGTTTTTGTATTTTTCTCCTTTTATTTGGAACATTTGTATTTCAAATCAACAGTGAACAAAGTAAAAACTGCAACTGAGCTGATAGACATCTTGAATGATTACCCTTTGAGTTTACTTTCATTTCATGTTTTGTTCACCATTTAATTGAAAATGTGCACAAAAGATCAAAATAAAATGAGAAAAACATGATGAATTACCTTAGTCAGGTATATCATTCAAAATGTAAAAGGCAAAAGACCTTTACATTTCGTGATTGTATATGAACTATTTATAACGAAATTTACAGAAAATGTTCTGTATCATCATGTATATCTCAGAAAATGAAGACTGATATCGAGATCGGAAATGTAGGACATATTACGCAGCCCTACTGCATCCTGCCCATTTCTCTCCCCTGCCACAGTCTCAATCCTCTTGAATTTGTTCGCACACCCCATAGTGAACTTTAACCCCTACAACAGAACTTTTTTTTTATTATACACCACCACCATCTCTTTAATAACAGATTATCTTAAACCATGGTAACTATATATACATTTGAGGAAATTAGACCCAGCAAGATTAGCAATTAAATAACACAGAACATAAAAGTTATTTGAACCTTAATGTTTTTATAAAGTGTTTGAGTGTGTTTAGTATCATAAGTTTAATTAAAACAATGTAACAGTCTATTTTGTGTATATCTATTCAATGTTTGTTTCTAATGATACTGACTGGTATGAGAATATTTATTCATGATAAGTCTAGGGTGAGAGACACCAAAATAAGACAACTTGTAAAAGATAAAAAATGTTCTCATCTCTCATGCATTTTTACATAATATGGGATGATAAACTAAATACCAACAATAAGTATTTCAAGACATTTAAGTGTAATATGGCTTTCATTAACTTCATATTTACTGTTCATATTTATCTGAGGAATTTGCAGTATAACACATAGAGTGAAACTCATTCAGAGAAAAGGTAGATATGAATAAAACTGCATTCTCATAATTCTCACCAGTGAGACATTATCGACAGTTCCAGAAAGTAATTAAGTCAAATGTTACCACATTTCTTAATATACCTGTTGAGTGGTAATAGGCTGGCTCGTCTGAAGATCTGCCAAGTCCATCTTCCTTGACTGGTCTCCTGCAGCCTGGGATCAGATTAGCAAAACAGCGACAAAGATGTACACATTTTTTCAACCTATATTTTGTTAAAAAAAAAAAAAAAAAAAAGTTTGAGTGTGTTTACTGTTACAAGTTAAATTAGCGGATAAATTTTGCTTATGCAATTGAGAGCCCAATTTTTTGACCCGAATTGTAGAAATTCTAATTTAAGACATAAGGAGCCCCAGCAACCGTGTAACATGTCCAAAGGTAGTATCAAATCCATTTCGTAGCCTTTTATGCTTTCAAATTTTAGCAGGTGTCATCCTATAAGAAATATGGCTACAGCTAATTTTCAGAGATAAACAAAAGAGGAAATTTTTGAATGGTAATTTCTTTTGTTATGTCATTAGAAAATATTAATTATGTAAATGCAGGAGAAGTGCACACACTTATTCTAACTGTACCTCTTCACTGGTCCGAAGTGAGCTCGCCTGGGTGTCAGCAAGGTCCAACTTGGTCCAGCGGACACGCGCAGCCTGGGCTCTCTTGTTTCTTCTCGGCATCTTATAAACAAGCAGAAATCCTTCCAATTACTTAACACTTGTTACTTACCTGGTGTGTAGTTTGTCTGTAGTTGTAGAATGAGTAGAGGGAACCTGAAGGGAAAAAAACAACTTATACACACATTGTATGTACATATAAACATACAAGTATTAAAAGCCAACTACGTTGCAACTCAACAAATTTATGTCACAACAATTTGACATTGCAGAATGACAAAATTGCACATTGATGTGACACTCACCAAGGCAGGAAATTGCAAGTTTGCAATCTGTCTCCTGAATTCTTCTGTTGTGGACCTGTTGTACGAAAAGGGAAATCAGCCATGAGACAGAAAACTTAAAGTCTTATCTTACCCATATAAAGGTTACTTGCTGCTCCATGTGATGTGCCAATTGAGTGTTTATATTGCCATTACAGAGTATGCTGCATTTTGACACTAAAAATCTGCTCTCACTCACACACACACACACACACACACACACACACACGTAAACACTTGAGAACAAGCACATAGTAACACTAGATTTGCTTCAATGATGCTTAAGACTCATAATGCCATATTTTCTTAACTGTCATGTTTTGCATGAGACTTCAGAGTGCATCAAAAATGTCACTTACTCAAACAGTCAGATGATGCTGAAAAGGTCTCCTATAAGTTGGTAGGGCCAGTTACCTGCAATATAATAATATTAATTGTAATCTGACATCTCCAGAGGTGCAGACTACAATAATAAAAAAAAAAGCTAATCTAACCAAGGCTGAAAGCATCCTTTTAGATAGGATAGTGGATTTTTTTCATGCAACTTTATTACTTCAAATGGTTTACTCACCTGAAAAACACTGGGGAAAGCTGGAGACAGTAGTTAAACAGGACAACTTAACTGTGTAAGTATTTGAGACTGTACTATGTGTGGCAATTAAAAAGGTTTTAATCTAATCTAACCTAACCTAACCTAACCTAAGATAACCTAACCTAACCTAATGCACTAGAAAGTGCCTTAATACAATGTAAACTAACACTAATACACACTAACTACTTTACTAAACTATACTGCTCAAAATAATAATGTATTTAAATGTGATTTAAAATAAATATGAGTAACTGGTCTCTGTTGTCGGTAAACACAGGAAACCTGCAAGACAGAAAGAAATTTTAAAAATGGCTATAATTTTTTTTGTCTAAACTGCAGTACATACAGTACTGTTAAATGCAACATCAATCACTGCATGTCAAATCATCATTATATGAAACTGGGATATGCTTACCAGGATGTAAAATGCAAAGATGTGTGGTCCTGAAAAGAAATAACAAAAGACATGTGAGCATTTAACAAAACTATGAAACAATAAGCAGTCAATGGAGATGCAGCCAGGGCCAAAATAAGTTCTCTCCTATTCCTATTTCCTAAAAGGATGTATTTTTGCATAACTTTTGTAATAACACATTTTTAAAATTGGTTGTAGCTTTACAGATAACATTAGTCACTGCAACTTCAAGGCTGGATCTTAAATATGGTCGCTTTGATGTGATGTGAGACCAAATCAAGCCAAACTGACAACACAACCTACCTGAAAAGGACCGTTGTGGTATAGATGGAGCTGTAGTATAACATAAAGGAGGGGGAAAAAAACGAGTCAGATAAGCATGTTTTTTTCTATTATCTGTCTTATAAACATAACATTAGTTAAGTCTTTTCATACTTAAGGAAATAAGAAACTAAAGATGCTTCAACTTTTAAGATCATTGCAAGTGAATGCACAAACTTGTATTGATATTGGTGATAGGTAGGGCATTCTGCTTATGCAGAGGCAATCTTAAATGAAAATGAAAATTGCATCATAACCATATAAAACTGAGAGCCTACAATAGCAATAATATGTACTTTATAATGCAAAGAAAATGAGTCATGACCTTACAGCAACAAGTTTAACATTCAACAGTGATACTGAGGTATAAAAAGCTATTTTCAAGCATTGTAAAAGCAAATCTTTACATGTAGCTATGTGTATAAACTGTATATTTATAAAAAACTTAAGTAATAAAACCTAAAAAACTTCTAAAACTGTAGCTCAATAAATCAATGGTGTAACATAACTTGTGATTCCCTGCAATTTCTGCAATGTGATTCAAAGGTTGCAAGGTTAAATTGTAATTGATATTCAGCATTTCAGTTGCCTTACCTGAAAAGCACTGAAGGTGAGTGATGTAGCTGGAACAAGCGTCTACAGCAGAGGAGAAACTACTTAACGTACATGACCACAGCAACATTTACTACATTTTCTCTACTAAAAATAAGTTATTTAATTAAAAAATAAACATAAAACTGTTCATCAACTATACTATACTATATATTGCTATATATACACACAGTGTATTTTTTTTTTTTTTTTTTTTAACAGTACCAGTGCTAATGGAGGTGTTACTTAACAGCAGTAACTAAGATGATGCAGACATCTGAAAGATGCCTCACCCACCTGTGAGCTCTCGAGCAATGGTTTGTCAATCTGTGAATTAAAAGATGTAGTTAGATCTTGCACATCATCACTACCTTATTTTCAGTACATAAGATGGTAAAATGGTACCGCAAGACTGTATGTGTAATGAGCGCCAGCAGACATACTGCCAGTGACTGTTATCTGTTAAGATGGCTATTTTAAAATAGCTAACAAGGTAGTACAAATGCTAGCGGTAGCCAACCGGCTGGCATAACGGTGGCTAACAGGCCTCAGTAATGCGTATGCTAACGCTAGACGGCCGGCTAACTTAACGGTGGCTAACAGGCCTCAGTAATATGTATGCTAACGCTAGACGGCCGGCTAACTTAACGGTGGCTAACAGGCCTCAGTAATATGTATGCTAACGCTAGACGGCCGGCTAACTTAACGGTGGCTAACAGGCCTCAGTAATATGTATGCTAACGCTAGACGGCCGGCTAACTTAACGGTGGCTAACAGGCCTCAGTAATATGTATGCTAACGCTAGACGGCCGGCTAACTTAACGGTGGCTAACAGGCCTCAGTAATGCGTATGCTAACGCTAGACGGCCGGCTAACTTAACGGTGGCTAACAGGCCTCAGTAATATGTATGCTAACGCTAGACGGTCGGCTAACTTAACGGTGGCTAACAGGCCTCAGTAATATGTATGCTAACGCTAGACGGCCGGCTAACTTAACGGTGGCTAACAGGCCTCAGTAATATGTATGCTAACGCTAGACGGCCGGCTAACTTAACGGTGGCTAACAGGCCTCAGTAATGTCTATGCTAGCGGTAGGCGCCCGCTGAGCTTAACGGAGGGAGGGATATTATATCCGTTTATCACACCGTCTATCACAAACATGCTTCTAGATATTAATCTTACTTTCTTTGTAAACCAAGAAAATGAATCGTAAATTAAAATCATCCTTACCTCTCAGCAGTATCAGAGTCAAAGGGGGTCAAGATCAGAGCGAGGGCTGTTTTTGTAGTCTCAGGATGCGTCACTCAATGCTGCAGCAGTGATTGGTCCATACTCAGCTAGCAACAGCGCTACCCAATCACAGCTTTTGTAGATGAAATTTCAAATAATGCAGCTTCTTTCTCTTAAGTTGACTGACTAGATAGAGTTAGACCACAAAGAGAGAGATGGGTGACGAATGAGTGTGTGTGTGTGTGTGTGTGTGTGTGTGTGTGTGTGTGTGTGTGTGTGTGTGTGTGTGTGTGTGTGTGTGGTGGGTGGGGTGGGGGTGGGGGGGGGACCTACTATTATTGCTGCTACTAATAAAATATATAATAACAATAACAATAATGTATAATAATAATAACAATAATAATAAAAACGATAATAATAAGAATAAAATAATAATAATAACAAGATAGATAGATAGTTAGTTAGTTAGATAGATAGATAGATAGATAGATAGATAGACATATGCACTGAGCTTGGCTGACCAGTAAAAACAAATGACTATAATAAAATTACATAAAATTAATTTAAAAAATATTGTTGTAGCTGTTGTTATTTGTTACACCATTCATTCATTCATTCATCTTCTAAACCGCTTATCCTCACTAGGGTCGCAGGGGGGTGCTGGAGCCTATCTCAGCGCACATAGGGCGAAGGCAGTGAGACACCCTGGACAGGTCGCCAGTCCATCGCAGGGAAGACAGACAAACACTGACATTCACACACACAGTCACACCTAGGGGCAATTTAGCTTCTCCAATTCACCTGACCTGCATGTCTTTGGACGGTGGGAGGAAACCGGAGTGCCCAGAGGAAACCCATACAGACACGGGGAGAACATGCAAACTCCACACAGAAATGATTATTATTATTATTAGTACTATTAGTAGTAGTAATAGTAGTAGTAGTAGTAGTAGTACTAGTGTGGATTTGTGGACGTAATAGGCTAGGTGCACCAGCTCCATACTTTCTGAAAGAAAGACTTTCCCTGCGTTCCAATACTCATACTACCATACTATTTAGTAGGGAAAAAAAAGATTTAGTGTGTCCCAATACATAGTATGTCAGATGCAGTATGCCAAGAGTACCAGGATGTTCTACTACATCCGGTCAGATTTCGCAGTATGGATTTCAGCATGCTGCTCTGGCCATTCTGACCCACAATCCTTTGTACAGCGGACGTTACGTCGCACTGCGTGTACAGGCCACGCCCACATACGGACGACAACAAAACACACATATCGCACAAAACTCGCTCAGTGACCGCAGAAGCGACAGGAAGATAGAAGATAATAAATATGACAGAGGACAGCGCAGTATGAAACAGCACCGGCATTTTGACAACAACATTCAAATTTGCCGCTACGGACGGCGGCGGAAGTGAGCGAGAGGGCCGGACTTCAGGGATGATGTATGTAGTGTGTCCCAATAGTGTGCATATGCATGCATCTTTCATACTAAACTACATACTTTGTAAGGGCAGCTGCAGTACCTACTAAAAGTAAAAAGTATAAGTATGCGATTTGGAACGCAGGGTGTATCTTCATTTCCTGTCCTTTACTATTGGATTAAGTGATTAATCAGGTGTGCACTGGGCAGGCCAAGGTGTTCCACACACCTGATTAATCACTTTATCCAGTAGTAAAGGACAGGAAATGAAGATACAGTCTTACTTTCAGGAAGTATGGGGCTGGTGCACCTACCCTATTGAAGACGGTGAGCACAAAGCACTGAGTGGCGCCCATTCTGGAGGCCTCACCTCCTTCCTCTATTTGAAATATGACATATGCCATTTTATAGATGGGATACGAGAGGAAGAAAATGTATTTAATTTCTAAAAGATAAATTGGACCGATAGGCAGCAGTGTCTGCCACTTTTGGTAGATGGGTCCTCAAAAGCAAAAAAATCATCAATGCAATTCAATGGGTAGATAAAAATTATTTTCTGGTCCCGTTTGAATTGTGCCATGGATGTCACATGTTGTTTGTGATATTTAAAGATAATTTATCACGCAAAGAAGACTACAATTTAGCACAAAGAATTTTAGGTTTTGTGTGAGCCCGCTTTGTGAACTATAACTCTTCGCTGCTCTCAACGCAAATGATATACGTAACCACCCGCACTGGAAACCTACAACAGACATGGCGATTTCTCTGCTCCCCTAGTCCTCTTATCAGAAGGAAACAATAGAAATTACAGCCGTTCCCAATTGAGTTTTCTCAACAGCATTTAACTGAACAATGGCTCAATAAACGTTCAAACTCTTCAAATGATCATTTGAGCCTATAAAGAACATTTGTGTAATCCAAGGCATCAGAAAATAATTATTGTCTCCACAAGACGCATCAGGGCGCGGCCCCTGTCGGGGCCGCGCCCTGATGCGCCCTGCCTGCGCCCACCCAAGGCATCAGCACCCACCCAAGGCATCAGAAAATAATTATTGTCTCCACAAGACGCAGCCTTGGGTGCCCGTGCCCACCCAAGGCATCAGAAAATAATTATTGTCTCCACAGGGGCTGCGCCCTGCCCGCGCCCTGCCCGTGCCCTGCCCGCACCCTGCCCGTGCCCTGCCCACGCCCACCCGCCTAAATGCCACCGTGTGTCTGTCACACTTGTGTGCGTCATGTAACCAATGACAGGCAGGTGTGTCACTGTCTGCCCAGAGACAGAGTTCTAGAAAGTTCACAGCATGGGTGGTTGTGAAGGTGCTGATAGGTGGTTGCTATGGTGTTCCTGATGGCTGCTATGCTGTTGCTAGGCAGTTGCCATGGTGTTCTCGATGGTTGCTAGGCGGTTGCTATGGTGTTCTTGCTGGTTGCTAAGGCCTTGCTAGGCGGTTGCTATGGTGTTCCCGGTGGTTGCTAGGGCGTTGCTAGGTGGTTGCTATGGTATTCTGGGCGGTTGCTAGGGTGTTGCTAGGCAGTCGCTATGGTGTTCCTGATGGTTGCTAGGGTGTTGCTAGGCAGTTGCTATGGTGTTCTGGGCGGTTGCTAGGGCGTTGCTAGGTGGTTGCTATGGTGTTCTGGGTGGTTGCTATGGTGTTTCTGTGGTGTTCCTGATGGTTGCTAGGGTGTTGCTAGGCAGTTGCTATGGTGTTTGGGGGGGTTGCTAGGGCGTTGCTAGGTGGTTGCTATGGTCGTTAGGGTGGTTGCTATGGGGTTGCTAGGGTGCTTGGGGTCCTTGCTATGGACTTACATTAGTGTTTGGGGTCAGTGCTGGGATGCATTGGCTGCAGTGCTAGTGGCCCTTGAGACAGAATAGGAGAGATACAGAGCCGCGTGTGTATCTCTGTGTCAGTGAGAGGGGACTTTCTCCCTGGCAGGCTCCCCGAAAGTTCCGCCATTAGTGTGTATTGCGTCCGGATTTCGGCTTCAAACCGGAATTGCGGAAAAAACGGAAAGTCGGAGCGGCTTGAAAATTGACATGCAGGTTCCTCTCCACAAACTGCACGATTTTTGTGTTTGGTGCGTGGACGCAGGTCAAAAGCTCTGCGTGCTGGAGCATTCCGAAGTTTTGGCCATTCATTGTCTATGGCCGAAATTTTCGGGAAAATTGGAATTTTGAGAATTCCGTAAGTCGGATTCCTTATAAAAGTAATAGCACACTATTCCCGATCGGGCCGCACATTTTGATTTTTCATTGTGTGGGCCTAAAACGAAAGCTGTAGGAGGAGTAGCGCGCCGAAAAACGTGCAGAATAATAAAATATAATAATAAGAAGAACTAGACTTTGTAAAGTTTCTGAAGAAACTTTGAATGTGCTTGCCACCGTTGCCGACCGCCTGGACATGTGGTAAGCCGTCAGCCCTATGCTGTTTGTGGGTTGTGTAGTGTTGTTGCTCTTGCCCAGGCGGGGAGT
>NC_043996.1:9578534-9619471 GCF_902150065.1 Myripristis murdjan
TGCACCCAGGGGCGGAGAATACCAGAACGGCCGGTGCTGACAGTTGATCGGCAGCCGGCCGGTCTTTTTTTCCCCTCCCCTTTTTGCTTGTAATCTACTGTTGTTGATTTACCAATCACGGAATCACGGAATTAGCCAAATAAAATGGAATCTATTTTTAACGCGGTATTTGACATAATAACAACTGCACCGGTACTGCACGAGCCAAAAGGCAGAGAAACTCTCCAGCTACAGCAGCGCACTGACATAGATTGTGAAACAAAGCGAAGAGGTGCCACTCTGCTATATTTCCACCGGCTAACAGCAGCACACTGGCTTAGCTTGTCTATTCAGAGAAGAGATATCACTTTGGCTAATTTTTCAATCTGTGTTATCACAGGCATACTACTGCTCATTCATTGGTAGCTGAATTGTTAGGTCTGTTTGATAAGTAATTTACATTTTTAAAACAAATAATTTAACATATTGTTAAATTATTGGAGTCAAGCTTACTGGTAAACACCTACTCCTTCAAGATAATTTATTATGTTATACAACTCATAAACATACACTAACACTACATACTGAGTGTTTGACCAACATATCTCCTCTGTGCTACAAAGATCCGTGGTAAAGAGCCGTCTCCCCCCCCAGCCCTAACCCTAATGTTTCTTCTTCTTCTGTTTCATGAAATCAAGATGTCAATACTCCCCCCACCCTCCCAGCTGGACTAACACAGGAAATACACAGGCTGGTGAAGCTGCAGGGCCACAGTTGAGCTTTCATGTAGATGTACCTGGCCATAAATTCACAAGTAAACCTATGTGAAATAAAAACACTAGCTTAAAAGAGGTTTGTCTTCATTATACACCAACTCATGGACTTACCTGAAATAAAAATACTAACTTTGAAGAGGTTTGTCTCCATCATACACCAACTCATGGACTTACCTGCAGCAGACACCATGTGACACCACCAACTCTTCTTTGAGGTACACCATGCTGATAGTGCCATTTACAATTTTCTTTGTTAAATGCTGTATAGATTAATGGATCTAGTCATGTGTTTTTCTGCATTTCCTGATACACAATATCCTTTTAATGTTGTGCTGTGTTACTAGGAGGGAGTGAGTGGCACTGACCTTGAGCAGGGTTTGGGTTACTTTAGCTGCAGTGAAATGGCAAAGACTAAAATTATAAAATGCATTTAAAGGGGAGACAAGTCATTAACTTGATATCAGTACGTGAATGCCATTAACTTAGTAGTAGTCTTGATACTTAGATTATGATACAACACAAGATGTAACACAAGTTTACCAAAAAAACATTTACCTCTACAAAATGGATCCAAGAAAAAGTAAATAAAAGAAATAATGGCTGCTGAAACACCAAATGTTTAGTGAGGAATAAAATTTATTTACAGTAGAAGAGCAACACAAAGATTAACAAGACACAAATCTAAGTTCTCTCAGTGACACCAAAACATGCTCAATCAGCCCAAATGCACAGCCAAAATATCACTGAAGCCCTGTCCTCCTAGCTGCCAAACCAGAATCTAACTAAGCTCCTCCCTAGTCTTCAGGCGCTACTTGTGGCGGGTACTTATGCACTGTAGCCCGATAGCCCGGTAAAGCAACCATAAAATGGCGACCCACCTGCAGCTTCGGATGTGCTCCCGAGACAACTGCTCTAACCACGTTCGCACCACACTAACAACCCCCCCCCAAACGAGTTCCAAAGGGAACCCGCTCTTAAGCCTAACTGGGGACTGAACAACGGCAACTTACTATGACCATGCACAGGACCAACTGAACTCTGTGCCACAAAATTACAAAGTCCTCACTGGAGCTCTTGTTGCTCTCCTTGGTTGTCTTCTTCTTGAGTCTTCTGCGGCATCTAGACTCTGAAAGAGACAAGTAAATGCAATACATGTTTTGTGTTTGTACAGAGCTTTGACATTAGCTTTGGAAGCATACATAATGTAGATAAACATAACCAAAGTTCACGAGACAGTATCTACATACTGCAAAAGACAAACCGTCAAAGAAGTGTATTTTTTTATGTTGGAGACTTAAGGATATTCTAATATTAGACACTGTGTAGTTGAATGCAAAACACTTTACATTCAGGTATTACTGTTTTTCTTTGTAACATGTCCCTGTCTCCTCACTGGAGCAGCATCCATCGTTTCTGTAGTCTTCATTCAGGTTTTCATGTTGTGACAAATAATGAAAATAATTACTTTTTGGTCATGTGACCACACTCATCCTATGCTGAATACAATCCAAAAAAAATAAACTCAGTAAAAAGAAGTGAAACTTTTGAGAGGGTCCCTTATACATATATGTATGTCTATATCTTTTTCAGATGTGTTAATGTGTTCTCATTGTACCTGAACATCTTCATTTGTTGCTGTTTTGTTTCCTCAGTAGAGCCGGCGTTGTTCTCCCTGGCCATCTTCAGTCTCCTCGGCTGTCGTGCCCTTAAAATGACACATTTAATATTAAGCCATTGTAACACTGGGTTATGGAATTAAGTACACAACTTTCATATGTTAAACCATAAGAGTTGTGATATTCTGGGGTTAACTGTAAATGAGACAAAACCAAAAATTAAGGAGATTGTGATGCAGGATAAGTAGGATGGATATTTTGTACCTGTGTCTTCATGTCCTATTTAGATGCTCAGCGCTCCGGTGGCTGGAGTCCTCATGACAGCTGCCCATTGGTCTTCTTGGTTTTGAGCGTGTCATCTTCTTCATTTTTGTGCCTAGTGGAGAAGTTGCCATCCTTCCTCTGACCAAGTGACTGGGGCTGTGAGGTCTAAACTTAGCAGTGACATGTATACACAATATTTTGTACTATGTGACATTACAATTCAAACCTGCAAGGCGTCTTCGTACATGGACAAGCTGAGCTGTATGGATGAAGTGCGGGTGTGGCTGATCCAGGCTGTCACAGAGGGGCTTGGCAGACCTGCAACACAGTTAGAAAAAGACTGCTCTCTTCCAAAAAAGAGGCTGGGAAAAGTCAGTTAAAGTGACAAACAAGCATTTTGCGTTCGGACTGCTGGCTTGGAACAGCCCGCTCAGCAGGTCAGAAACGGAACACTACCAGTCACTGTTGCTATATCTGTTATGTAGTATTTGAAATGAATAACAGCCCATAACATAACAGCTCACATTGTTATTATAACTTAAGGTAACGGCTGACTGCTGGCTTGGAACAGCCCGCTCAGCAGGTCAGAAACCGAATACTATTAGTCAGTTGTGCTAGAAGTTATGGAGCCTATTGTGTAAGCAAATTGCATTGTTGGTGTGCTTGAAGATAACGGCTGACTGCTGGCTTGGAACAGCCCGCTCAGCAGGTCAGAAACCGAACACTAGTTGTTTTATACACCAAGAACAATGACTTGCCTGCCTATATTTTTTTTGTTTGTCTGCCAGAGTAACATACATTGTAACAGCTAATGTTTGTGTGATTCAAAGTAACGGCTGACTGCTGGCTTGGAACAGCCCGCTCAGCAGGTCAGAAACCGAATACTATTAGTCAGTTGTGCTACAAGTTATGGAGCCCATTGTGTAAGCAAATTGCATTGTTGGTGTGTTTGAAGGTAACGGCTGACTGCTGGCTTGGAACAGCCCGCTCAGCAGGTCAGAAACCGAACACTAGTTGTTTTATACACCAAGAACAATGACTTGCCTGCCTATATTTTTTTTGTTTGTCTGCCAGAGTAACATACATTGTAACAGCTAATGTTTGTGTGATTCAAAGTAACGGCTGACTGCTGGCTTGGAACAGCCCGCTCAGCAGGTCAGAAACCGAATACTATTAGTCAGTTGTGCTACAAGTTATGGAGCCCATTGTGTAAGCAAATTGCATTGTTGGTGTGTTTGAAGATAACGGCTGACTGCTGGCTTGGAACAGCCCGCTCAGCAGGTCAGAAACCGAACACTAGTTGTTTTATACACCAAGAACAATGACTTGCCTGCCTATATATTTTTTTGTTTGTCTGCCAGAGTAACATACATTGTAACAGCTAATGTTTGTGTGATTCAAAGTAACGGCTGACTGCTGGCTTGGAACAGCCCGCTCAGCAGGTCAGAAACCGAATACTATTAGTCAGTTGTGCTACAAGTTATGGAGCCCATTGCCTAAGCAAATTGCATTGTTGGTGTGCTTGAAGATAACGGCTGACTGCTGGCTTGGAACAGCCCGCTCAGCAGGTCAGAAACCGAACACTAGTTGTTTTTATACACCAAGAACAATGACTTGCCTGCCTATATTTTTTTATTTGTTTAATTTTCCAGAGCAGCATACATTGTAACAGCTAATGTTTGTGTGTTTGAAGGTAACGGCTGACTGCTGGCTTGGAACAGCCCGCTCAGCAGGTCAGAAACCGAAAACTATTAGTCAGTTGTGCTATAAGTTATGGAGCCCATTGCCTAAGCAAATTGCATTGTTGGTGTGTTTGAAGATAACGGCTGACTGCTGGCTTGGAACAGCCCGCTCAGCAGGTCAGAAACCGAACACTAGTTGTTTTATACACCTAGAACAATGACTTGACTGCCTATATTTTTTTTATTTGTTTAATTTTCCAGAGCAGCATACATTTTAACAGCTAATGTCTGTGTGTTTGAAGGTAACGGCTGACTGCTGGCTTGGAACAGCCCGCTCAGCAGGTCAGAAACCGAAAACTATTAGTCAGTTGTGCTATAAGTTATGGAGCCCATTGCCTAAGCAAATTGCATTGTTGGTGTGTTTGAAGATAACGGCTGACTGCTGGCTTGGAACAGCCCGCTCAGCAGGTCAGAAACCGAACACTAGTTGTTTTATACACCTAGAACAATGACTTGACTGCCTATATTTTTTTTATTTGTTTAATTTTCCAGAGCAGCATACATTTTAACAGCTAATGTCTGTGTGTTTGAAGGTAACGGCTGACTGCTGGCTTGGAACAGCCCGCTCAGCAGGTCAGAAACCGGACATAGTATCAACTGTTGCTATTTCTGCATTATTAAGTATTTAAATAAATAAGAGCCCATAGTGTGACTGATCGCAATATTTGTGTGATTTAAACTAACGGCTGACTGCTGGCTTGGAACAGCCCGCTCAGCAAGTCAGAAACCGGACATAGTATCAACTGTTGCTATTTCTGCATTATTAAGTATTTAAATAAATAAGAGCCCATAGTGTGACTGATCGCAATATTTGTGTGATTTAAACTAACGGCTGACTGCTGGCTTGGAACAGCCCGCTCAGCAGGTCAGAAACCGGACATAGTATTAACTGTTGCTATTTCTGCATTATTAAGTATTTAAATAAATAAGAGCCCATAGTGTGACTGATCGCAATATTTGTGTGATTTAAACTAACGGCTGACTGCTGGCTTGGAACAGCCCGCTCAGCAGGTCAGAAACCGGACATAGTATCAACTGTTGCTATTTCTGCATTATTAAGTATTTAAATAAATAAGAGCCCATAGTGTGACTGATCGCAATATTTGTGTGATTTAAACTAACGGCTAACTGCTGGCTTGGAACAGCCCGCTCAGCAGGTCAGAAACCGGACATAGTATTAACTGTTGCTATTTCTGCATTATTAAGTATTTAAATAAATAAGAGCCCATAGTGTGACTGATCGCAATATTTGTGTGATTTAAACTAACGGCTGACTGCTGGCTTGGAACAGCCCGCTCAGCAGGTCAGAAACCGGACATAGTATCAACTGTTGCTATTTCTGCATTATTAAGTATTTAAATAAATAAGAGCCCATAGTGTGACTGATCGCAATATTTGTGTGATTTAAACTAACGGCTGACTGCTGGCTTGGAACAGCCCGCTCAGCAGGTCAGAAACCGGACATAGTATTAACTGTTGCTATTTCTGCATTATTAAGTATTTAAATAAATAAGAGCCCATAGTGTGACTGATCGCAATATTTGTGTGATTTAAACTAACGGCTGACTGCTGGCTTGGAACAGCCCGCTCAGCAGGTCAGAAACCGGACATAGTATCAACTGTTGCTATTTCTGCATTATTAAGTATTTAAATAAATAAGAGCCCATAGTGTGACTGATCGCAATATTGTGTGATTTAAACTAACGGCTGACTGCTGGCTTGGAACAGCCCGCTCAGCAGGTCAGAAACCGAACACAGTATTAACTGTTGCTATTTCTGCATGATTATGTAGTTTAATAAATAAAAGCCCATAGTGTACCTGATCGCAATGTTACTATAACTTAAGAAAACGGCTGACTGCTGGCTTGGAACAGCCCGCTCAGCAGGTCAGAAAAAGAACGCAAGCTTTCATCGCGCAAAGTCAAAACTATAATGTCTTACTAAACTATGCAATAAATGGGGTTATGGTAACTGTAATATGTTTGAAGTACGCCTGATTGGAAGCAGACATTTGGCTGACAAACATAAATGTGATCGAGAAGTGTATTTTTTTCCGTGGTGGCAGCAGTGATAAGCTGCATATAGCCCTTTGACTGAAACATCTCTAAAACAGGTTTCTTTATATTACCTAAATGATTTTCATTGAAGTCTCCGCAAACAATGATTGGGTGTGGACATACAACGCGCAAATAATCTAAGAGCCTTTCCATGTTTGGCAAGAAATTTTTGATACTATAAACAGGAGGCCTGTATATAGCTGCTATCATTAATTTTACTGGTGCTTCAATTTTGACCACTAAAAATTCAAGGTCAGTGACATTTGGTATATGCTGAAACACTTCTGCGTGAACATGGGATTTGCAGTAAATTGCAACTCCCCCCCCTTCTTTTTTGGCCAATTCAGGAAAACGCATGTAACAGAGGTGCCTGTTGCGTAGAAACACTCTGTACCCCTCTAATGCTATACTGTCGGTAACAATTGAGCCTGACAGATGAGTTTCGGTTAGACACAAAACATCTGCAAGTCTCAATTCGTGATGGCATTTGATGTCGTCGATGTGAGTGGTTAACCCTTCTGTGTTATGGTGCACTATTTTAAACATTTCTACCAAGTCTGTTTCGCGCACGTGTTTCAAAAGTGGCATAACACCCGAAAGCGACGCTGTTGTTATGGTTTGCATTGCGGCGGCGATTTCACTGTCAGCATAAATTTTATTTTCCGCAAAGTCGGTTATGTGCAGACCACCTAGAGAGGTTGTCCTACTTAAAGCGACGTACGCCATCCCCGGCTCAAATACACGTTTAAGTGACACGACTGCAGACTGTAAAGTCATACCTTGAACTTTATGACTTGTACACGCAAAAGCCAATTTAAGAGGGAACTGACGGCGAACTACTCCTTTTTTGCTCAAGCTTTCCTCTAATCTTTCTATATAAATCAAACTATCTGATGCACCCTGTTGATTTTGACGCTGTTTTTGACCTGCTTTTGGATTATCCAGTTGGAGTCCTAACTTCTGTACTCTAGTTTCTCCAGCTTTTGTCTCAGTTACTATATTGGCTATTTTTCCAAATGTGCCATTTACAATTCCATCTTCTACATCTATATTTCTAGTTACCATGACGCGCACTCCCTCAGCTGCTTCTATGGTTTGAACTAATTCTCCCTTTTTACTTTTGGTGGGTGCACCCAGCTTTTTCATTTTTCCTGTCCGCGAGTCTTGAAGATAATCTTCCGCATCAATGTTTACAAAATCTTTGTGAAGGGCACGAACTGTCTTGCTATTGTGGCAGTCAACTTCTTTGTTGGTTGCAAAAATGTAAATTACATCCGTTGGGCAGTCTTTGCTTTCAGTGACGGCGCTGGCGAGTAAAGTTTTGTCACTCTCACTAAAACTTTCCGTCTTTTGCTTCACCCTAATCCTGTTCAAAAGGTGAGCAAACGCAAGGTCTTCTTTCTGG
Organism: Myripristis murdjan; assembly: GCF_902150065.1. Lineage (NCBI taxonomy): Eukaryota > Metazoa > Chordata > Actinopteri > Holocentriformes > Holocentridae > Myripristis > Myripristis murdjan. Next base: position 9,586,374 of record NC_043996.1, read on the forward strand.
CGCATGATTTCTGTCAACGTGATCATTTTAAAATGTTCCTTCCAGAAGTCCTCCTCATCCTCCTCATACACGCAGAGCGGTTTGGCTTTACCGACGGGACGTAACTGGTAGAAATCACCCACTGCGAGAACAGAAATCCCCCCAAAAGGTTTCTTATTCCCTTTAATTTGCTGAAATCTCCAGTTAACGTACGCGAACAAACGCTTTGAAACCATGGACACTTCATCTATGATAAGAATCTCTACATTGGATAAGGTTGCTCTCATTTCATCTAAACTATTTCCTAGTCCTTGGTAAGGTGGTTTCAAGCTACGCGGCAGTTTTAACAATGAGTGCAAAGTCTGTCCCGAAATATTAAACGCTGCAGTACCGGTAAATGCAGTCAGTAAAACCGTGGGCATAGATATGTCATGTTCCTCGCGCAGTTTAGGGAGCTGACGAAATATTCTTGTCGCCTCTTCATAAATGCATTTTATAACGTGTGATTTACCACAGCCGGCACCTCCAGAAACAAAGTAATGGAATGGCTGTGGGTTCTGGCCCCAAACACGCTGAAGGCACCACTGACGCACAGAGTAAAATATTGACGCCTGAGTTTCATTAAGACTTTGATAAAGCTTTTGCACGTATTCGCGACTAACCTTTGGCGGCTCTATCGAGGGTACGACTCCGCCTCTCTCTTTTGGATTAGGCTGGTACTCTGGCACTTCATCTTGCTCATGTTCCATGTTATTTAACCCCTGTTCAGCAATGCACTCTAAGCGGTCTGCCTCAGCTGCAGGTGCAATTGCCGCCCATGCATCCACAAATGGATGGCTGAGAAGTTCCTCATAGGCTATATCGATCTCTTCACTGTGTGTTCGTACTTCTTCTTATTTTCTGAGACTATTACGCACACTGCTTGGAGGCAATTTGTTCCAGGCAGTTCAACATAAGCGCTTTTGAAAAACTGTTCATATGTCGGGTATTGGTCTGTTTTTAGCTGTGTGTCAACGCGGTACGGCAGATACAGTTTAAGTAACCTACCATAATACTTCTCAGGATGTTTTTGTTCTGAGAAACGAGGGTATCGGATTACAGCCGGCTTTCCTACTGTTCTTTTCTGGATGTATCCCATGTCACACAACAGGCGCTTGACCTTTCCCCCTTTAGTTTGCTGGCCATAGATAATCCTGTAGTTTGAGGCGAATTCAGCAAGACACATGTTTTCAAATTCGGTCTCAACAGGTCTGGCTTTGTATTTATCAACGATGCCCTTCATCCAAATATCGTCAGTGTTGTCTTCTTTCATTAGTAGCTTTTCGATAGGAAGACTCATTTTCATCGCATCGTCATCCGTCTGTACGAATACGACCTGGCGGGAACACATTTTTAGTTTTAAACTACAAGTTCGCGCAACGGCCTCTTGTGCACTGACTTGCCTATGCTTAGAATAAGCCTGCATTAGCTGCTTCATTTGATCCCGTTCATTTGAACTAGTTTCACGCGCACTCTGAAATACTGTTTTCAGGTATTCAGCCATCTCATGCTCTGGCTTGGACACATACGACAGCATGTACATGAGACAGCTATAGTGGTCCAGAATGAACTGGATGTCCATGTTTGCATTCCATGCTCTAAGCAGATCAGCATTGTACCCGTTGACCCAACAGTCTTTTGGCCGACGCTTCATTAGAATTACATTAGAGCTGAAAACTGCTTCGGCACACTTCTCGTACTCATCTAGGGTTAAGTTTGATTTCTCCAAAAGTTCTGACATATCATCAATGGAAACTTTTGGGTCACTGAGCAAATCCCATACGGGTTTAAGCTTTTTTCTAGCCTCTTTAATGGCCTTACTGTCACCTTGGGCTCTGCGATTTTTCTTGCTTTTTTCAAACTTTTCATCATCATCTTCATCTGGTCTGGGACGGGTTATTATAGTTGTCTCCATGGGCATTTTGGGAAAACCAAATCTACACTGAACATTCCCTTTCCTGCATGTTTTGGAATGATTTCTGCTGTGAATCTGAACCTCAGAGACGATTTTGTGGAGCTCTGGCTCAGTTTTGGGGTCAGGCATTTGGCACGATATGTAACGGTCGATAAATTTACAAACCTTATCGTCGGGGTCGCTCTCAAATTCAGGGGCGTCTTTGATCCACGCAATTAAATGTATGTGAGGGCTTCCTCTAAGTTGAAATTCCACGCGATAGAAGTAATCCTCTACTTGACCAATGGGCTGCGCAGGTGACAAGAGAAGATCCCTCATTAATGCATCCACGCGCTTTTCAAACATTCGCATGACAGTGACAGGGTTACTACGAAGAATTTCACATTTTGTGTTCCAATCAAGTTGTGAAAAGTCTACCTGTTCACCTTGTTGACTCTTAATAACTGTGATGACTTCAGGCCATCTCATTTCAGCTGCACTAAATGTACAAAAGAACGTGGGTTTGCCTAGCTGTCTAATCATTGCAATTAAGTCTTTAAGAGTTTTGTCCCAGTAAGCCGGTGTCCCTCTCAAAGGCTGCATAAAGCGGGTTGCATCCTTGTTCCGTAAAAGTCTGTCGAGCTCCTGTTTATCCTGAACCATTCTGTTAATAATCGTACGGCCATCTCTCGTGATGGGTTTACTTTTTCGCAGTTGGATGGACATGCTGTTTCTAGCCATGTGTGTCTCGGTGACAAACTGGGCAAAGAATAAGTAACTCTGGTCTTTTGCGAAACGGGTATCGACCGAGAACAACCTTACATTAAAGTACATACTTGGTGATACGCTGATTGTTCTTACCTCATCTAAGCTATTCTGTCCATCTGGAAATTGCACAGGGAACGCCATCGCCTCAAGTTTTGTAATCGCAAAAAAGCCAACAGGCTTATTTCCTTGGGCAGGTGCAATGCTAAATATTCCCTCACCGTACGCTAGGATTTCATGACCTATGTCAGGTGGTTGCATGCACGAATCTAACATTAGACCTGGCCTAAGTTCATCTTTCTCTTTGTCTGTGTTATTAAGTTTTTCATTGGTAGCTGGTTCCTGTGAATCAACTACTGGCACCTCTTGTGCATTGTCAGGCTGGTTTGGAGCATCCTTTAGTTCCTCAGAGCTATGGGGCTGCTCATTGGAATTATCATTACCTGCTTCCTCATTGACTACTTCAGGCTCATGTTCAAAGTCATCATCAAAACAATCTTCCAATATAGCCAGTTCATTTATGGATATATCTTTGTACTCAGAATGCTTCTCCTTCAGTATGGATAAAGCTTCCAGTACGCTGTTCATATTGACTGTATGGAAGAGTTGATGTCCTTTGTAATTAAGATGCCGTTTTAACTTGACTTGCAAGATCTGTGATTCGCTTCTACATCTTGGGAGGCAGTTCACTGTTGCTTCCACCTCTGAGGGAACACACACAACGGCTCCGTGAACTGCTCTTTGTTGCCCTTTAGGCAAGCTAACGATTTTCGCAAACGGAATGATTTTCGCTATAAGTTGCCTTTCGAGCACATTCAAATCCAACAACTGTGCAGGAATACATGCCAGCTCCAGTTTATTTTTTACTGCAATGGATGGCATGCTCCCTCGTTTTAAATGGTTATCGCATGTGTGGCAAATCCATTCCTTTTTTCTCTCTTGGGGAACTATACATTGTTTAGGATCTGCACATTCACTGACACAAGAGTGAACATATTTTCCTGTCAAGCAAGGTGTTACAATGTTAATGTTTTTTACATATTTTGTCCTATTACAGACCTTAACTTGATCAGGAAAAAGAGCTCTGTGGCACACTGTACACACATGAGTGGGGCCATACTGAATTCGTAATTGGAATGTGGATATTGCCGTTTGCATCAGGCTGTTAGGAACGGGCTCATCTGGCTGCAATATTTGTTTGCAGAATCGCTTGTATTTATTTTTTATTTTCAACGCACTTTGCATTTTATGGTACATATTAAATTTGTGATCTTCACATTTGTTTTTTTGATATAATGCACAGCGTTGAATATGTTGCAGTCTAAACTTTGGATCATTTTTATATCTGCTTTGAACAGTCTGTTTTTTTTTAGATCTGTAATCTGGGTTGCATGTGTATCTTGATGTCATGTATGCTCTCTTTTTATGCCTGAATTCAACATCACAGTTGTATTTTCTAGCCATGTACTGTTTTTGCTTGCTTTGAAAATCAAGGTCTTTCTTATATCTTCTAACTATGTACGCTTTCTGTTTGCTCTGGAAATCAGGGTCTTTTGCATATTTTCTGACTATGTATGCTTTCTGTTTGCTCTGGAAATCAGGGTCTTTTTTATATTTTCTAATTATGTACGCTTTCTGTTTGCTTTTGAGATCAGGGTCGTTCTTATATCTTCTGATCATAAACGATTTATGTTGCCTTTTGAAATCTACATCATTTTTATATTTTCTCAAAATGTAAGCTTTTTGAGTCCTTTTAAATTCAGTATCTGTGTGGTATCTGCTCACCACCGATGCTTTCTTTCTGTTTTGATAGTCGAGATTCTGCATATATCGATTTTTCTCATACTGCCTTTTATTTTCATCTCTTGCTTTGTGAGTTATAGATGCATGTGTTTGATTTTCAGTGCGAGTTGTTTTCCTTCGGCGAAGCTTGTTTAGTTTGCTCACACTGAATACTACTTCCTTTGCTACCGGTGCAACACACTGATTCTGATTATTTACTGATTGTTCAGTTTCTTTTTCACGAACACCTATTTCTGTTTTTTTAGTTACTAAACCTGTTTCTGTATTTGCAGAATGTGTGATGAGTTTTGTCTGGGCTCTTGCACTCTTTTGCTCTTTTGGTATTGTGGATGTATGCTCAAGGGAAGATCCAGTACGGTTGCTGACCATTTCAAAGTTCACCGGCATGAAATCATACTGCTCATTATCCTCCCAGCGTCGGTAAAGCATGTGCAGTCTCTCAATCATGTCATTCAGGTGAGTAAATGTAAGCATAACAGCAGTTCCGTTACCTGTACGGTCCGGCAAACCCTCTGCTGTTCTAGCATGGGGATCGAAAAACCCATAGCGTCCAGATCTGTCCCTAAACACTGCAATGCACAGTGGACTGATGGTCAGCAAGGCATGGGTCACATCTGCTGAGAGACACTGAAGTCTCTCAGAAAGACTTAGCCACCAACCTGCATAGTCACCCCTACCAGTGACTCTAAGGGATCCCATTAGTACGTCAGACTTTTGTACAATGTAAGTGTGTCTGTTTGTTGTGACACTCACGGGCACTTCTTCCATGGTCAAGTGCTCACTTTGAAAATTCCCTTCAGCAATAAGTTGCCTTTTAACGCGCGTGTACAAGGCATCACCAACCTGCAGCACACTGTCAAGATCGCTCTTACGGAAATGTGTTCCCTCACTGTGGTATGCTAGGAACGCGAGAGCATTACATGTACACTGGTGATTGCGCGAGAACGGATCATACCTGTTGTCACCCTGATAATGGGATGCCTGCACAGATATTACCCTGGGTGCATCAGCAGTGACTTGCGCATGTTCTCTGGCAGAATTTTCAGTCTCAGGTTTGGTCTTGCTAGGCTCTTGATGTTCCAGACCACGCATCTAATCAAAGTGAATAGAGAAAAAGTACAGAATTATTGACACAAATGTGATAAAAGTGGGGAGGTGGGGTTCACGTGCAGAAACCTACATCCATGATAACAGTAATAGGGTCTTAAAACAATCTATTGTTACATCTGTGAGGGAGTATAGATTTCACAATACCTAGATTTTTTTTTTTTTTTTTTTCATTATTACAGGATGGCTTAGATGGGAGGGAGACAGGTCAGGCAATGTGATATTGATAACCTTAAAGCAATACAACTGTGTTTCAGGCAAAATAGTCTTTTTACAACTTACCCATACAGAGACAAGATGGCTGGCTCCATCATAGAGAAAAAGTCAACTTTAAAGCAACACCAAAGCTGTGTTATTAGCAATATTTAGCATGTATATTTCAAATGTCTTGATTGAAGTAGGGGAGAAAAAAACTTGTTTTAGGAGAAGATGGTGATACACTGTTTAAAAAAAACACACTTTCAGAACTGCTGTAAGGTTTATTTTTGCACTTTGACAGAGCCAGAGTAATGACTTCAAGTCTTTATTCAAGGATTCTTTATTGTCATACCAAAAACACATGAATGCACATGAGGAGATACTAAATTAAGCAAGCTAACACAAAATCCAATGCATAGGAATTAAACCACTGGACTAAGTGGTGAAAATTGTATTTACTTACCTCAATATGAGTAAGCAGAAAAGAGAATTTTGCCCAAAACATAGGAATATTTTTTTAATCTATACAGACTGCATTAATAACAATTGCTCAGCAAAAATAATTACTTAGCATTTAATTAATGTTTATATAAAATGACCACATTGAGAAGCCTATTTCTTATCACATTTTTAACTTTAAATTTGACAAACAAGACTTGATCATGTTTTTGTATTTTTCTCCTTTTATTTGGAACATTTGTATTTCAAATCAACAGTGAACAAAGTAAAAACTGCAACTGAGCTGATAGACATCTTGAATGATTACCCTTTGAGTTTACTTTCATTTCATGTTTTGTTCACCATTTAATTGAAAATGTGCACAAAAGATCAAAATAAAATGAGAAAAACATGATGAATTACCTTAGTCAGGTATATCATTCAAAATGTAAAAGGCAAAAGACCTTTACATTTCGTGATTGTATATGAACTATTTATAACGAAATTTACAGAAAATGTTCTGTATCATCATGTATATCTCAGAAAATGAAGACTGATATCGAGATCGGAAATGTAGGACATATTACGCAGCCCTACTGCATCCTGCCCATTTCTCTCCCCTGCCACAGTCTCAATCCTCTTGAATTTGTTCGCACACCCCATAGTGAACTTTAACCCCTACAACAGAACTTTTTTTTTATTATACACCACCACCATCTCTTTAATAACAGATTATCTTAAACCATGGTAACTATATATACATTTGAGGAAATTAGACCCAGCAAGATTAGCAATTAAATAACACAGAACATAAAAGTTATTTGAACCTTAATGTTTTTATAAAGTGTTTGAGTGTGTTTAGTATCATAAGTTTAATTAAAACAATGTAACAGTCTATTTTGTGTATATCTATTCAATGTTTGTTTCTAATGATACTGACTGGTATGAGAATATTTATTCATGATAAGTCTAGGGTGAGAGACACCAAAATAAGACAACTTGTAAAAGATAAAAAATGTTCTCATCTCTCATGCATTTTTACATAATATGGGATGATAAACTAAATACCAACAATAAGTATTTCAAGACATTTAAGTGTAATATGGCTTTCATTAACTTCATATTTACTGTTCATATTTATCTGAGGAATTTGCAGTATAACACATAGAGTGAAACTCATTCAGAGAAAAGGTAGATATGAATAAAACTGCATTCTCATAATTCTCACCAGTGAGACATTATCGACAGTTCCAGAAAGTAATTAAGTCAAATGTTACCACATTTCTTAATATACCTGTTGAGTGGTAATAGGCTGGCTCGTCTGAAGATCTGCCAAGTCCATCTTCCTTGACTGGTCTCCTGCAGCCTGGGATCAGATTAGCAAAACAGCGACAAAGATGTACACATTTTTTCAACCTATATTTTGTTAAAAAAAAAAAAAAAAAAAAAGTTTGAGTGTGTTTACTGTTACAAGTTAAATTAGCGGATAAATTTTGCTTATGCAATTGAGAGCCCAATTTTTTGACCCGAATTGTAGAAATTCTAATTTAAGACATAAGGAGCCCCAGCAACCGTGTAACATGTCCAAAGGTAGTATCAAATCCATTTCGTAGCCTTTTATGCTTTCAAATTTTAGCAGGTGTCATCCTATAAGAAATATGGCTACAGCTAATTTTCAGAGATAAACAAAAGAGGAAATTTTTGAATGGTAATTTCTTTTGTTATGTCATTAGAAAATATTAATTATGTAAATGCAGGAGAAGTGCACACACTTATTCTAACTGTACCTCTTCACTGGTCCGAAGTGAGCTCGCCTGGGTGTCAGCAAGGTCCAACTTGGTCCAGCGGACACGCGCAGCCTGGGCTCTCTTGTTTCTTCTCGGCATCTTATAAACAAGCAGAAATCCTTCCAATTACTTAACACTTGTTACTTACCTGGTGTGTAGTTTGTCTGTAGTTGTAGAATGAGTAGAGGGAACCTGAAGGGAAAAAAACAACTTATACACACATTGTATGTACATATAAACATACAAGTATTAAAAGCCAACTACGTTGCAACTCAACAAATTTATGTCACAACAATTTGACATTGCAGAATGACAAAATTGCACATTGATGTGACACTCACCAAGGCAGGAAATTGCAAGTTTGCAATCTGTCTCCTGAATTCTTCTGTTGTGGACCTGTTGTACGAAAAGGGAAATCAGCCATGAGACAGAAAACTTAAAGTCTTATCTTACCCATATAAAGGTTACTTGCTGCTCCATGTGATGTGCCAATTGAGTGTTTATATTGCCATTACAGAGTATGCTGCATTTTGACACTAAAAATCTGCTCTCACTCACACACACACACACACACACACACACACACGTAAACACTTGAGAACAAGCACATAGTAACACTAGATTTGCTTCAATGATGCTTAAGACTCATAATGCCATATTTTCTTAACTGTCATGTTTTGCATGAGACTTCAGAGTGCATCAAAAATGTCACTTACTCAAACAGTCAGATGATGCTGAAAAGGTCTCCTATAAGTTGGTAGGGCCAGTTACCTGCAATATAATAATATTAATTGTAATCTGACATCTCCAGAGGTGCAGACTACAATAATAAAAAAAAAAGCTAATCTAACCAAGGCTGAAAGCATCCTTTTAGATAGGATAGTGGATTTTTTTCATGCAACTTTATTACTTCAAATGGTTTACTCACCTGAAAAACACTGGGGAAAGCTGGAGACAGTAGTTAAACAGGACAACTTAACTGTGTAAGTATTTGAGACTGTACTATGTGTGGCAATTAAAAAGGTTTTAATCTAATCTAACCTAACCTAACCTAACCTAAGATAACCTAACCTAACCTAATGCACTAGAAAGTGCCTTAATACAATGTAAACTAACACTAATACACACTAACTACTTTACTAAACTATACTGCTCAAAATAATAATGTATTTAAATGTGATTTAAAATAAATATGAGTAACTGGTCTCTGTTGTCGGTAAACACAGGAAACCTGCAAGACAGAAAGAAATTTAAAAATGGCTATAATTTTTTTTGTCTAAACTGCAGTACATACAGTACTGTTAAATGCAACATCAATCACTGCATGTCAAATCATCATTATATGAAACTGGGATATGCTTACCAGGATGTAAAATGCAAAGATGTGTGGTCCTGAAAAGAAATAACAAAAGACATGTGAGCATTTAACAAAACTATGAAACAATAAGCAGTCAATGGAGATGCAGCCAGGGCCAAAATAAGTTCTCTCCTATTCCTATTTCCTAAAAGGATGTATTTTTGCATAACTTTTGTAATAACACATTTTTAAAATTGGTTGTAGCTTTACAGATAACATTAGTCACTGCAACTTCAAGGCTGGATCTTAAATATGGTCGCTTTGATGTGATGTGAGACCAAATCAAGCCAAACTGACAACACAACCTACCTGAAAAGGACCGTTGTGGTATAGATGGAGCTGTAGTATAACATAAAGGAGGGGGAAAAAACGAGTCAGATAAGCATGTTTTTTTCTATTATCTGTCTTATAAACATAACATTAGTTAAGTCTTTTCATACTTAAGGAAATAAGAAACTAAAGATGCTTCAACTTTTAAGATCATTGCAAGTGAATGCACAAACTTGTATTGATATTGGTGATAGGTAGGGCATTCTGCTTATGCAGAGGCAATCTTAAATGAAATGAAAAATTGCATCATAACCATATAAAACTGAGAGCCTACAATAGCAATAATATGTACTTTATAATGCAAAGAAAATGAGTCATGACCTTACAGCAACAAGTTTAACATTCAACAGTGATACTGAGGTATAAAAAGCTATTTTCAAGCATTGTAAAAGCAAATCTTTACATGTAGCTATGTGTATAAACTGTATATTTATAAAAAACTTAAGTAATAAAACCTAAAAAACTTCTAAAACTGTAGCTCAATAAATCAATGGTGTAACATAACTTGTGATTCCCTGCAATTTCTGCAATGTGATTCAAAGGTTGCAAGGTTAAATTGTAATTGATATTCAGCATTTCAGTTGCCTTACCTGAAAAGCACTGAAGGTGAGTGATGTAGCTGGAACAAGCGTCTACAGCAGAGGAGAAACTACTTAACGTACATGACCACAGCAACATTTACTACATTTTCTCTACTAAAAATAAGTTATTTAATTAAAAAATAAACATAAAACTGTTCATCAACTATACTATACTATATATTGCTATATATACACACAGTGTATTTTTTTTTTTTTTTTTTTAACAGTACCAGTGCTAATGGAGGTGTTACTTAACAGCAGTAACTAAGATGATGCAGACATCTGAAAGATGCCTCACCCACCTGTGAGCTCTCGAGCAATGGTTTGTCAATCTGTGAATTAAAAGATGTAGTTAGATCTTGCACATCATCACTACCTTATTTTCAGTACATAAGATGGTAAAATGGTACCGCAAGACTGTATGTGTAATGAGCGCCAGCAGACATACTGCCAGTGACTGTTATCTGTTAAGATGGCTATTTTAAAATAGCTAACAAGGTAGTACAAATGCTAGCGGTAGCCAACCGGCTGGCATAACGGTGGCTAACAGGCCTCAGTAATGCGTATGCTAACGCTAGACGGCCGGCTAACTTAACGGTGGCTAACAGGCCTCAGTAATATGTATGCTAACGCTAGACGGCCGGCTAACTTAACGGTGGCTAACAGGCCTCAGTAATATGTATGCTAACGCTAGACGGCCGGCTAACTTAACGGTGGCTAACAGGCCTCAGTAATATGTATGCTAACGCTAGACGGCCGGCTAACTTAACGGTGGCTAACAGGCCTCAGTAATATGTATGCTAACGCTAGACGGCCGGCTAACTTAACGGTGGCTAACAGGCCTCAGTAATGCGTATGCTAACGCTAGACGGCCGGCTAACTTAACGGTGGCTAACAGGCCTCAGTAATATGTATGCTAACGCTAGACGGTCGGCTAACTTAACGGTGGCTAACAGGCCTCAGTAATATGTATGCTAACGCTAGACGGCCGGCTAACTTAACGGTGGCTAACAGGCCTCAGTAATATGTATGCTAACGCTAGACGGCCGGCTAACTTAACGGTGGCTAACAGGCCTCAGTAATGTCTATGCTAGCGGTAGGCGCCCGCTGAGCTTAACGGAGGGAGGGATATTATATCCGTTTATCACACCGTCTATCACAAACATGCTTCTAGATATTAATCTTACTTTCTTTGTAAACCAAGAAAATGAATCGTAAATTAAAATCATCCTTACCTCTCAGCAGTATCAGAGTCAAAGGGGGTCAAGATCAGAGCGAGGGCTGTTTTTGTAGTCTCAGGATGCGTCACTCAATGCTGCAGCAGTGATTGGTCCATACTCAGCTAGCAACAGCGCTACCCAATCACAGCTTTTGTAGATGAAATTTCAAATAATGCAGCTTCTTTCTCTTAAGTTGACTGACTAGATAGAGTTAGACCACAAAGAGAGAGATGGGTGACGAATGAGTGTGTGTGTGTGTGTGTGTGTGTGTGTGTGTGTGTGTGTGTGTGTGTGTGTGTGTGTGTGTGTGTGTGTGTGTGGTGGGTGGGGTGGGGGTGGGGGGGGGACCTACTATTATTGCTGCTACTAATAAAAATATATAATAACAATAACAATAATGTATAATAATAATAACAATAATAATAAAAACGATAATAATAAGAATAAAATAATAATAATAACAAGATAGATAGATAGTTAGTTAGTTAGATAGATAGATAGATAGATAGATAGATAGACATATGCACTGAGCTTGGCTGACCAGTAAAAACAAATGACTATAATAAAATTACATAAAATTAATTTAAAAAATATTGTTGTAGCTGTTGTTATTTGTTACACCATTCATTCATTCATTCATCTTCTAAACCGCTTATCCTCACTAGGGTCGCAGGGGGGTGCTGGAGCCTATCTCAGCGCACATAGGGCGAAGGCAGTGAGACACCCTGGACAGGTCGCCAGTCCATCGCAGGGAAGACAGACAAACACTGACATTCACACACACAGTCACACCTAGGGGCAATTTAGCTTCTCCAATTCACCTGACCTGCATGTCTTTGGACGGTGGGAGGAAACCGGAGTGCCCAGAGGAAACCCATACAGACACGGGGAGAACATGCAAACTCCACACAGAAATGATTATTATTATTATTAGTACTATTAGTAGTAGTAATAGTAGTAGTAGTAGTAGTAGTACTAGTGTGGATTTGTGGACGTAATAGGCTAGGTGCACCAGCTCCATACTTTCTGAAAGAAAGACTTTCCCTGCGTTCCAATACTCATACTACCATACTATTTAGTAGGGAAAAAAAAGATTTAGTGTGTCCCAATACATAGTATGTCAGATGCAGTATGCCAAGAGTACCAGGATGTTCTACTACATCCGGTCAGATTTCGCAGTATGGATTTCAGCATGCTGCTCTGGCCATTCTGACCCACAATCCTTTGTACAGCGGACGTTACGTCGCACTGCGTGTACAGGCCACGCCCACATACGGACGACAACAAAACACACATATCGCACAAAACTCGCTCAGTGACCGCAGAAGCGACAGGAAGATAGAAGATAATAAATATGACAGAGGACAGCGCAGTATGAAACAGCACCGGCATTTTGACAACAACATTCAAATTTGCCGCTACGGACGGCGGCGGAAGTGAGCGAGAGGGCCGGACTTCAGGGATGATGTATGTAGTGTGTCCCAATAGTGTGCATATGCATGCATCTTTCATACTAAACTACATACTTTGTAAGGGCAGCTGCAGTACCTACTAAAAGTAAAAAGTATAAGTATGCGATTTGGAACGCAGGGTGTATCTTCATTTCCTGTCCTTTACTATTGGATTAAGTGATTAATCAGGTGTGCACTGGGCAGGCCCAAGGTGTTCCACACACCTGATTAATCACTTTATCCAGTAGTAAAGGACAGGAAATGAAGATACAGTCTTACTTTCAGGAAGTATGGGGCTGGTGCACCTACCCTATTGAAGACGGTGAGCACAAAGCACTGAGTGGCGCCCATTCTGGAGGCCTCACCTCCTTCCTCTATTTGAAATATGACATATGCCATTTTATAGATGGGATACGAGAGGAAGAAAATGTATTTAATTTCTAAAAGATAAATTGGACCGATAGGCAGCAGTGTCTGCCACTTTTGGTAGATGGGTCCTCAAAAGCAAAAAAAATCATCAATGCAATTCAATGGGTAGATAAAAATTATTTTCTGGTCCCGTTTGAATTGTGCCATGGATGTCACATGTTGTTTGTGATATTTAAAGATAATTTATCACGCAAAGAAGACTACAATTTAGCACAAAGAATTTTAGGTTTTGTGTGAGCCCGCTTTGTGAACTATAACTCTTCGCTGCTCTCAACGCAAATGATATACGTAACCACCCGCACTGGAAACCTACAACAGACATGGCGATTTCTCTGCTCCCCTAGTCCTCTTATCAGAAGGAAACAATAGAAATTACAGCCGTTCCCAATTGAGTTTTCTCAACAGCATTTAACTGAACAATGGCTCAATAAACGTTCAAACTCTTCAAATGATCATTTGAGCCTATAAAGAACATTTGTGTAATCCAAGGCATCAGAAAATAATTATTGTCTCCACAAGACGCATCAGGGCGCGGCCCCTGTCGGGGCCGCGCCCTGATGCGCCCTGCCTGCGCCCACCCAAGGCATCAGCACCCACCCAAGGCATCAGAAAATAATTATTGTCTCCACAAGACGCAGCCTTGGGTGCCCGTGCCCACCCAAGGCATCAGAAAATAATTATTGTCTCCACAGGGGCTGCGCCCTGCCCGCGCCCTGCCCGTGCCCTGCCCGCACCCTGCCCGTGCCCTGCCCACGCCCACCCGCCTAAATGCCACCGTGTGTCTGTCACACTTGTGTGCGTCATGTAACCAATGACAGGCAGGTGTGTCACTGTCTGCCCAGAGACAGAGTTCTAGAAAGTTCACAGCATGGGTGGTTGTGAAGGTGCTGATAGGTGGTTGCTATGGTGTTCCTGATGGCTGCTATGCTGTTGCTAGGCAGTTGCCATGGTGTTCTCGATGGTTGCTAGGCGGTTGCTATGGTGTTCTTGCTGGTTGCTAAGGCCTTGCTAGGCGGTTGCTATGGTGTTCCCGGTGGTTGCTAGGGCGTTGCTAGGTGGTTGCTATGGTATTCTGGGCGGTTGCTAGGGTGTTGCTAGGCAGTCGCTATGGTGTTCCTGATGGTTGCTAGGGTGTTGCTAGGCAGTTGCTATGGTGTTCTGGGCGGTTGCTAGGGCGTTGCTAGGTGGTTGCTATGGTGTTCTGGGTGGTTGCTATGGTGTTTCTGTGGTGTTCCTGATGGTTGCTAGGGTGTTGCTAGGCAGTTGCTATGGTGTTTGGGGGGGTTGCTAGGGCGTTGCTAGGTGGTTGCTATGGTCGTTAGGGTGGTTGCTATGGGGTTGCTAGGGTGCTTGGGGTCCTTGCTATGGACTTACATTAGTGTTGGGGGTCAGTGCTGGGATGCATTGGCTGCAGTGCTAGTGGCCCTTGAGACAGAATAGGAGAGATACAGAGCCGCGTGTGTATCTCTGTGTCAGTGAGAGGGGACTTTCTCCCTGGCAGGCTCCCCGAAAGTTCCGCCATTAGTGTGTATTGCGTCCGGATTTCGGCTTCAAACCGGAATTGCGGAAAAACGGAAAGTCGGAGCGGCTTGAAAATTGACATGCAGGTTCCTCTCCACAAACTGCACGATTTTTGTGTTTGGTGCGTGGACGCAGGTCAAAAGCTCTGCGTGCTGGAGCATTCCGAAGTTTTGGCCATTCATTGTCTATGGCCGAAATTTTCGGGAAAATTGGAATTTTGAGAATTCCGTAAGTCGGATTCCTTATAAAAGTAATAGCACACTATTCCCGATCGGGCCGCACATTTTGATTTTTCATTGTGTGGGCCTAAAACGAAAGCTGTAGGAGGAGTAGCGCGCCGAAAAACGTGCAGAATAATAAAATATAATAATAAGAAGAATAAATATGCACAATAATACGATGTGTTGCCTTTTCAAGGCAAGCACATAATAAATATGCACAATAATACGATGTGTTGCCTTTTCAAGGCAAGCACATAACTAGACTTTATAAAGTTTCTGAAGAAACTTTGATGTGCTTGCCTTGCGAGCGCCTAGACATGTGTAAAGCGCCAGCCCTATGCTGTTTGTGGGTTGTGTAGTGTTGTTGCTCTTGCCCAGGCGGGGAGTTGAACCCTGGTCTCCTGCATGGCAGGCAGAGACACTATCCACTGTGCCACTGGGGCTTGTGTGGGTGGAGCCAGAAATGAGGCTCTATGAAGCACACAGCATGAGTGACAGTGCTGCTTCTGTGAAAAATCACCTAAAAGTAGTGGTCAAACTACTGCTTTTTTGTCAATGACAGTAAGTCCGAGCAGAAAATAAAAGGTATCATGAGAAAGGCAAGGCTTTGGGCTTTCAAACTGTGTCAAAATTATTTTCCAACTCCCAAAAATGCCCACCTTAGAGCGAGTTGGAAAAGTGTGTCCTTCTGCTTCTCTCCTGAGACTTTGCATTCCAGATATAATGGGAGTCTATGGGGGAGAGAGCTGGCACTCCTGCCTCGTTAAGGGTCACAGTTTAAAAAGTTGAAGCTACTTTGCTTTTGTTTTTGCATTTTTCAAAGCACAACTAGTTTTCCTACTACTTTCCAAAAAATTATGCATGTGGAGTGAAAATTGTGGCCAGGGGAGCAAGTTAAAGACAAAAGTTTTAGGCGAATTTTAAGGGCTGCTCCACTCTAGCCCTCAGGAATGCCACTCTAGCTCACTCCATTAGTGTGTATTGCGTTTGGAATTCCGACTTCAAACTGGAATTGTGGAAAAACGGAAAGTCTGATCGGTTTGAAAATCGACACACCTCTTCTTCTCCATAAGACGCACGTTTTTCGTATTTGGTGCGTGGACGCAGGTCCAAAGCTCTGGGCCCTGGAGCCGTCCAAACTTTTGCCAATTCATTTCCTATGGCCGAAATTTTCCACAAAAATTGGAATTTTGAGAATTCCGTGGGTCGGATTCCTTATAAAAGTAATAGCACACTTCTCCCAATGGGGCCGCACATTTTCCCAATTCATTGTGTGGGTCTAAAATGAAAGCTGTAGGAGGAGTAGCGCGCCGAAGGATTTGCAGAAAAATAAACTATAATAAAAAGAAAAATAATAAGTATGCAAGATAATAAGATGTGTTGCCTTTTCAAGGCAAGCACATAATAAACTAGAGGATATAAAGTTTCTGAAGAAACTTTGATGTGCTTGCCTTGCGAGCGCCTAGACATGTGTAAACCGCCAGCCCTATGCTGTTTGTGGGTTGTGTAGTGTTGTTGCTCTTGCCCAGGTGGGGAGTTGAACCCTGGTCTCCTGCATGGCAGGCAGAGACACTATCCACTGTGCTACTGGGGCTTGTGTGGGCGGAGCCAGAAATGAGGCTCTATGAAGCACACAGCATGAGTGACAGTGCTGCTTCTGTGAAAAATCACCTAAAAGTAGTGGTCAAACTACTGCTTTGTTCTCAATGACAGTAAGTCCGAGCAGAAAATAAAATGTATCATGAGAAAGGCAAGGCTTTGGGCTTTCAAACTGTGTCAAAATTATTTTCCAACTCCCAAAAATGCCCACCTTAGAGCGAGTTGGAAAAGTGTGTCCTTCTGCTTCTCTCCTGAGACTTTGCATTCCAGATATAATGGGAGTCTATGGGGGAGAGAGCTGGCACTCCTGCCTCGTTAAGGGTCACAGTTTAAAAAGTTGAAGATACTTTGCTTTTGTATTTACATTTTTCAAAGCACAACTAGTTTTCCTACTACTTTCCAAAAAATTATGCATGTGGAGTGAAAATTGTGGCCAGGAGAGCAAGTTTAAGACAAAAGTTTTAGGCGAATTTTCAGGGCTGCTCCACTCTAGCCCTCAGGAATGCCACTCTAGCTCACGCAATACACACTCATTCAAAAGTCAGAGGCGGCTCAAAAATAACTCCAAACTTAAACTGTGTTTTATGGCAAACTAAAGCAGACATGAAAAATTGAAGATGACACACATAAAGTTGAAGGTCTGCTGAGTCATTTAAGCTTTGAATGGAGTCTGTGGGCCAAAGAATGAGGGAGCTGTGAGGCTTTGAAAATGCATGAGTGTCTGCCGATTTCCCATTCTTTTTCTATGAGGGCAAAATCGCGATTTTAAAATTGAATTATGAAAAATCCTAAAGTCTGATCGGTTTGAAAATTGACACACCTCTTCTTCTCCACAAGACGCACATTTTTCGTATTTGATGCGTGGACGCAGGTCCAAAGCTCTGGGCTCAGGAGCCTTCCAAAGTTTTGGCCATTCATTTCGGATGGCCGAAATTTTCAGGAAAATTGGAATTTTGAGAATTCCGTGGGTCGGATTCCTTATAAAAGTAATAGCACACTTCTCCCAATGGGGCCGCACATTTTCCCAATTCATTGTGGGGACCTAAAACCAAAGCTGTAGGAGGAGTAGCGCGCCGAAAAAAAGGTGGAATAATAAAAATAATAATAAAAAGAAGAAATATGCAAGATTTTAAGATGTGTTGCCTTTTCAAGGCAAGCACATAAAAATATAAAGTTTCTGAAGAAACTTTGATGTGCTTGCCTTGCGAGCGCCTGGACATGTGCTAAAATCAGCAGCCCTATGCTGTTTGTGGGTTGTGTAGTGTTGTGGCTCTTGCCCAGGCGGGGAGTTGAACCCTGGTCTCCTGCATGGCAGGCAGAGACACTATCCACTGTGCCACTGGGGCTTGTGTGGGCGGAGCCAGAAATGAGGCTCTATGAAGCACACAGCATGAGTGATAGTGCTGCTTCTGTGAAAAATCACCTAAAAGTAGTGGTCAAACTACTGCTTTTTTGTCAATGACAGTAAGTCCGAGCAGAAAATAAAAGGTACCATGAGAAAGGCAAGGCTTTGGGCTTTCAAACTGTGTCAAAATTATTTTCCAACTCCCAAAAATGCCCACCTTAGAGCGAGTTGGAAAAGTGTGTCCTTCTGCTTCTCTCCTGAGACTTTGCATTCCAGATATAATGGGAGTCTATGGGGGAGAGAGCTGGCACTCCTGCCTCGTTAAGGGTCACAGTTTAAAAAGTTGAAGCTACTTTGCTTTTGTATTTACATTTTTCAAAGCACAACTAGTTTTCCTACTACTTTCCAAAAAATTATGCATGTGGAGTGAAAATTGTGGCCAGGAGAGCAAGTTAAAGACAAAAGTTTTAGGCGAATTTTAAGGGCTGCTCCACTCTAGCCGCTCAGGAATGCCACTCTAGCTCACTCCATTAGTGTGTATTGCGTTTGGAATTCCGACTTCAAACTGGAATTGTGGAAAAACGGAAAGTCTGATCGGTTTGAAAATTGAAACACTGATTCTTCTCCATAAGACGCACCTTTTTCGTATTTGGTGCGTGGATGCAGGTCCAAAGCTCTGGGCCCTGGAGCCTTCCAAAGTTTTGTCCATTCATTTCCTATGGCCGAAATTTTCAGAAAAATTGGAATTTTGAGAATTCCGTGAGTCGGATTCCTTATAAAAGTAATAGCACACTTCTCCCAATGGGGCCGCACATTTTCCCAATTCATTGTGTGGGTCTAAAATGAAAGCTGTAGGAGGAGTAGCGCGCCGAAGGATTTGCAGAAAAATAAACTATAATAATAAAAAGAAAAATAATAAGTATGCAAGATAATAAGATGTGTTGCCTTTTCAAGGCAAGCACATAATAATAAGTATGCAGGATTTTAAGATGTGTTGCCTTTTCAAGGCAAGCACATAATCATCATCATCATATCTCTCTCTCTCTCTCTCTCTCCCTCTCTCTCTCTCTCTCTCTCTCTCTATATATATATATATACATAGATAGATAATAGATATATAGATATAGATAGATAGATATAGATAGATATACACTACTCACAAAAAGTTAGGGATATTTGGCTTTTGGGTAAAATTTATGGAAAATGGAAAAAGTTCACGCTACAGTGATATTATATCATGAAAGTAGGGCATTTAAGTAGAAGCATACACTGGTGATTTCCTCATCTCAAACAATTTCTTGAAACAAAAGCCAACAACAGTGGTGGATATACCACAACAAAAACTGTCAGTGTCAATAACTTGTCATGTGCCCTTGAGCATCAATTACAGCTTGACAACGACGTCTCATGCTGTTCACAAGTCGACTTATTGTCTGCTGAGGCATGGCATCCCACTCTTCTTGAAGGGCGGCCCTCAGGACATTGAGGTTCTGGGGTACAGAGCTCCGAGCCTCTACACGGCGACT
The DNA here is from genome assembly GCF_902150065.1 of Myripristis murdjan. Taxonomy (NCBI): domain Eukaryota; kingdom Metazoa; phylum Chordata; class Actinopteri; order Holocentriformes; family Holocentridae; genus Myripristis; species Myripristis murdjan. The sequence goes on from NC_043996.1 coordinate 9,605,964, forward strand.
CAGCTGATCCCATAGGTTTTCTATGGGATTCAGGTCTGAGAAAGTGCAGGCCACTCCATCTGAGGTACCCCAATCTCCAGCAGCCATTCCCTAATGATACGACCTCGATGAGCTGGAGCATCAAACACCTGACACACGTGAATTTTGCCGTTAAACTCCTTGTTAGAGAACAGCAACTTGTGCAAAAAGTACTGAAAGATTGAACAGTTGGACATGTGCATTCAAAAGTTTACAGAAGGTCACATTAAGTTCACCTGTAAAGTTTATAATGCATTTTAGGTTCATCCTGAAATTTCACCCAAAAGCCAAATATCCCTAACTTTTTGTGAGTAGTGTAAATATAAGAAATTATTGTCTTTCTTTCTTTCTTTCTTTTTTTCTTTTTTGGACCCAAATTGATTGGTGAAATTGCTTAAGGACTTCTGAGATATTGTGGCAATGCTATTGAATGTGTAAATATTAATGTGTAAAAATTACTAAACAAATTGGGGGGAGTAGTAGTATGGGGATGTTGTGGGAGATGTAAACAAACCTATCGGAGTTGGTTTGACACTTATGAAACTTGATTTTGAGCTTTTGATTTTGATTTTGATTTTGAAGTTTTTATTTTTGGTCTGTAGAGGGCAGTCATATGACTACAAGCCTCTGAGCTGCTTCAAATTATAAAAGCGAACAAGACGCAGCCCACAGTTCCCTGCCCCTCCCTGCTGAGCCTCCTCCTGTCCGTGTGGCTCCAGGTTCTCCAGTTTCTCCTGAGCCAGAAGGGATGTCGACCTCCAAGCTGATGAGGGCCATCAGAGTCAGTGAGTTCGGGCCGCCGTCCGTCCTCAAGCTGTGCTCTGATGTTCAGGTGCCAAAACCCGGACACAGACAGGTGAGCAAACAGCCAGACCGCTTCCTGCGGACTTTACGGCTGAATGACCAACCACTGAGAGAGTTCCTGTGTCAATAACACAAACTTGTAGCTTAAATTCACGACAAATTCACGAGCGCAACACGCCTAGCCCTGCCACACGAAACTTCATTTGCCAGTTTAACGTTTCCTCGTTTATTATCAAATTTACACAAAATAATATGACTGTAAAACTTCTTCTACACTAGTAGAAACCGCTCTTCACTTCGGCATCCACTCGCAGACCAAAAGTTAAGTTAAACTTTTGGTCTGCTTTATCTTCATGTTCACTTGTTAAGCGTCCTCCTCCAAAATAACATGCATGAAACAGTTCCAAGCAGTCATTAAAGTTAATTTTTAAATAGTCAGGATTATTTGTAGGCCATTCCGGACTGAAGAGTGACTCCTAACGGTGCAGACAAAGTAATAACTAAGTCACTCCGTCGGCGATAAGTTAATACATTATGACAGTTAAGGCAACATGTATCAGTTCTCAGTGAATTTAGTACAAGTGTCAGCCCGAGGCACACTGCAAGTAACTACAGGAATATTACAGAATAATTATGGGGATACTGTTGGAGGTAAAAACAATAAGGAACCACAGACAAACACTGGATAGGAATAGAATTAAAAAGCAGGAAATTGATAATGTGGTCCCATCAGTTACATGTGTGATGTTCCATATAGTAAATAAAGCATACCTCATACCTGCCACTTAATGTTAATGTTAAGTGTTAATGTTGAGTGTTAGTTAAAGCCAGTGCTTCAATTAAGTGTATGTTTTCCTGTATGAAAAAATAAATTCCTCACACAAAACAAAAAGGGACAAATTAAAGGGGAAAAATAAACACATTAAAATGACAAATTCAGGTAACTAAGAGTGTGGGTCTTATTCAAGCAACATAAACAAGTCAAATACAAAAATAAATCCATATCACAATATTGCCAAGTACAATATCCAAATCACAGGAGTTGCAAGGAGTTTTTTGTTAAGTATGACAACATAGCATTATAAATGCAGTTTTATGGTGGGACACAGATGTCCTGGCCTGCAGATTTTTATTCTCCAAACGTCAAAAAACATGGTTGTCTGGTGCATACCCCTGAAAAAAGTCACCTCATCAACTCAGTAGTTTCTTCCAGTGAAAATGAAACTATTCTACTGAATTGTGAATCATACTGCAATCACAATATCTGTCAGGATAATTGCAGCATGTTTTTTTTGTTCACTATATTGTACATAAAAACTTTACAGCTACCTTAATTTAATAATTTCTGTATTTTCAGAATCAGAATCAAAAATACTTTATTGATCCTGAGGGGAAATTGGGTAAAAGACACTATAATATCTCCATTGGGCCTACAGTTTCTCTCTAATACTTGTGTAACATCCTTCTAAAGCTTCTTAAAGGCATAATCCGCTGATGTCGTGCCGTGTGCCGTGTGTGCTCTGCTGCAGGTGTTGATCCGTGTCCGTGCATGCGGCGTGAACCCTGTGGAAACGTACATCCGCGCTGGGACCTACAGCCGCAAGCCCACCCTGCCATACACACCGGGCTCCGACGTAGCTGGGGTGGTGGAGGCTGTCGGAGAGGGAGTCTCCACATTAAAAGTATGACTTGGACCATCTAAATCTTAACGCAAGCTCCATCAAGACTAACTTTTTTAAGGAAAGTGTTTGCATGTAACAGTTGTGATGTCCTGATCACCTTTTTAGTTGAATGGAGAAGCGATTACAGTAGATGCATTTAATTACAAAGAATATATGTGGAGCTTTTCACATGACCATGGCGGTGTGTTTTCCAGGCAGGGGATCGTGTTTTCACCACAGCCACAGAGTCGGGAGGTTATGCAGAGTTTGCCATCGCAGCGTCTGACTCTGTGCACAGGCTGCCGGACGCTCTAGACTTCACTCAGGGAGCCGCCATAGGCATCCCTTACTTCACCGCCTACAGAGCTCTGTTTCACAAGTAAGCCCCCAGCGGCCCAGTGTGTGTGTGTGTGTGTGTGTGTGTGCAGTTCAGCTTGTGCAACTGTATTATTATTTGATGTAGCTCCATGGGTTTAGTGTCAGAGCCCCCGCCGGTGCTGAGGAGCATGCCACAACATGGGATACACAAATGAGAAAACCAGCTTTAAAAAGTATTTTAAAATTATCTTCTCAGATTATTTTTATTATTAGCAATCAGCAGCAGGGAGGACTGTTAAATGATTGATAATGATTGTGATTTTGTCTCTGCAGTGTAACCAGTGGACTATATATGCCACTACAATTATGTTACATCCATTTTTTGTGGTAATAATGTCATTATTGTTATTCCCTCTAAAACTATGGCATATATATATATATATATATATATATATATATATATGTATCTTCAAGTAATTTAGGAGGAGAAATGCAGGGAACTTTTGTTGTTCTCCATAAAATGAACGGTGCAGAGTAAGCTGTGACGTTTGATGGTTCAGCTGCAAACACCATGAAAAGATGAACTCTCTGCTAGTTGAAAGTGAGTGACTAACACTCCTCCCTCGTCCAGACACTCATTTCAACATCTGCCCCTTGAGCAAGGCACTTATTTCCAAATGCCTTTGCCTTACCGGTGGTTTGGCCTGTTGTGTTGCATGTTGCAGAGCCCACGCCAAACCAGGAGAGACGGTCCTCATCCACGGTGCCAGCGGAGGGGTGAGGCCATCTCTCTTCTCTCTCTGTCCTCTGTCACATTTCTCTCTTTCTTTCTGTCTGTTGTTCTCCCAGTGAATGACAGTAAAATCATTTTGCTCAGTGATGGAGTGTTAAATAAAATGGAGGATAACCTGAGACTTCACCATAAGGCAAACAAACACCACTGTAAACAAAAGTTCATATTATTTTATGCATTTCCTGTTAAAATGCCCAATTTATCCTCATATAACTGACTTGATACTGTTAGATGTTGTTTACTGTGATTTAGACTGTCAACACTGAGTGTGTGTGTGTGTGTGTGTGTGTGTGTGTGTGTGTGTGTGTGTGTGTGTGTGTGTGTGTGTGTGCAGGTGGGTGTAGCAGCGTGTCAGCTGTCCCGTGCTCTGGGCCTGAAGGTGCTGGGAACAGCAGGGACACCAGAGGGAATGAAGATGGTCGTCAGCAACGGAGCTCATCTGGCCTTCAATCACAGAGAGCAGGGTTACACAGACAAAATCATGGTATACACACACACACACACACACACACCAGCAGCACTGAAGGGACAGGAACTGGGTTCACCAAGCATTTAACCACAGAAATAACTGTTTCCTCAAGATCAAAAAAGGCTTTATGCTTACTTAAATTCTCTTTTCTGTATAATTCTCCATTGTGATTGTATGGCCTCCAGATGAGTATTTTAAAGGTCATTTCAGTGCTGGAACAGCTAATGCCAAATAATTCTTCAAAGGCTTTAATTTCCTTGTGAATGTGCTCTCTGATAAGGCCATTTACTCATTTCAACCGCGCCACACCTAATTCACATTTTATTTATTTTGGCAGTTCAAAACAGCGTGAGCATGTGAGATAAAGACACTCAAAAATCAGTTCTCGCTTCAGGGGATGACCTCATCTACAGTATTTCTGCAAACCCAACGTGTTGCTTCCTCATTTATTTGTTTTTGCATTTACTAGGGGAAAGATGTCTTGGTTTTGCTGATGGTCGTTGTTACAGGGAGTCTGCAGGTCCTTAAAAAGCCTTGAAATCACTGAACCCAATGCTTTATACTGACATGATACACTTAACCTGTTGGGAAAATGCCTGTTGCAGATTATTCACTTTAATCTTCCTCTCAAAGACAACATTTACATGAACACAGGATATCAGATTATTCACTTCCACATAAAGAGAGAAATCCACAAAAAACACAATTTTATTTGAAGTTTAAAGATTTGTGAGGGTTTTATTAGTTGAAAGTTTAATTTGCAGGACAATGTCACTATTTAAGACACACTGTTTTACAGGAAGTGCAAGCCATGTGAGGTCATTTCATCACATTGGGGTTCGAGTTCGAATGCATTGCGAGATTTGGGAAAAGCTGTAGAAGGCTGTAAAAATGAATGGAAGTCAATATAATGTCCTCACAAGGATATAAAGACAAGAGCATGTGTGTCTGTGCGCGTGTGTGTGTGTGTGTGTGTGTTCAGGAAGCTACCGAGGGGCGCGGTGTTGATGTGATTGTAGAGATGCTATCAAACGTCAACCTCAGTAAGGACCTGCAGATGCTGGCCTATGGAGGACGAGTTACGGTCAGTAGGATGGTTGTACAGATCAATATAAACATAAATACTATAAATCTAAATAATATAGACATGAATGTGAAACAGTCGTGTGCTGCTTGGCCTGCAGGTGGTGGGCAGCAGAGGCTCAATAGAGATCAACCCCAGAGACACCATGATCAAAGAGAGCAGCATCATGGGAGTGGCCCTTTTCTTCGCCACGCCGGTAGGAAGCAGAGATCTTAACACAAGCTCTTTCACACATTTATATCAGCTGTGAGTAATCGGTATTATGCAAAAGCTTTGCATACACTGGATATCAAAGGCCTACACACACTTTCAGATTTACTAGGTTTCATTGTCTTTGAAAGGAAATGAAAAACCATCACCCCTTTGAAACCTGAGAAAATTCACTTTTATGATCAAAGTGATAAAGTTATGATAAACTTGCCAAATTACTGAGAGAAAAAAAGAAAAGCCACACAAGAAAATTGTGTGGGTTGTGGGGGGAGAAATGACACGAAAATTAGCCTGTAATCAAATTACAAGAAAATTACCACAACTTTTCAAAAAGAGAAATAAAGTGAATTTTGTCTACAGGGTTAAATAAAACCTTTTGAAACTGAACCTGCTCACAGGCTCCAGGGTTTCAAAGAGTCAGAGTAACCAGCAAAATGAGGGAAAAACAGAAAGATGCATATTTCTGCCAGCACATTAAAAGGGGAAACACCTTTTTAACTCCAGATCTTTTTGTTAAAACCAAATGAAACTGTCTGAAACCCCCTTTCAGCACACTTGGTTTCTTCACCCTGGCTGCTACAGAGAAAGACTTTCAGAACAAAGTGTCAAAATTGCATTGCCTTCAATGGGAATGGCAAGGTTAATGGAAGACACTGATATTTTACTCCCTAAAGAAAATATCTGTGTCTCTCTGTCCACCAATCAGGAGGAGAAGAAGGAATGTGGGGCGGCGCTGTACTCTGGGATGGAGGCCGGTTGGCTGCGTCCGGTCGTCGGCCGCCAGTATCCTCTGGACATGGCTGCCCAGGCCCACCATGACATCATTGAGTGCCCCGGGGCCACTGGGAAGATGGTGTTGACCATGTGAGCGACTCAAGGGTCAAAGTTCACCGCAGGGACCAACCAGTGTGGGTTTTTTAAGGTTAAGTAGGTGGTTGGACTGTCGGCTGGCTTCCCACATGACAAGAGCACTAACATGTTTCTCATTCAGATTAAAACTCCTGATGTGGACAAAGTTGATCCTCTCATTGGAAAGTTACATGCACTTTTGCTCAATTGATGAAGATGATTTTCTTCTGACTATGGAAAATGGAAACAAGTTGTTGATTTTATTTGCACTTTACATTATGAATCAGTGTGAAAGTTTGTCAAGAGATAGTGGCTGGAAATCAAATGCTTTCAAATGTCTTTAAATTTCACTAAACTCACCTGTGCTTTCTTTGTGTGTTACTGTTTTCCTTTCTGAGTAACAAACTCAGGTCAGATGTGTGGTGGCAGGAAAGGTGTTTTTGCTAAACGAAACCCGGGGAAGTCAACTCAGATTAAACGTTGACACCATGGTGAAAGAATAAAGTCAAAGCCTTACTGAGTAACTGAGTCAGAAATGACATCTGTGCCTCTCAGGTGACAGCCGACTCCACTGAGCATGCGCCACTCAGGGCCAGGTAACCTAACCTAGAGACACTGACACACACACATGAACACACACACTTTCAGTACCTGCTGTAGTTTCGCACTGTAACGAGCAGTATGTGGATCTACCTCTAGTTACACAGCTCCATTATTCATCTTTATGGATTAATATGTAACTGGACTGAACCATCTCCTCTGCAGAGGTGGACTTGTGGCTTCTGCACAAAAGGTGAGAAGTGTGTTGACGGGTGTTTAATGTCACTCTGACCATCAGCTGAGAAAGTGATACACCGACATGCCTGCAAAAATTACAGCCAGGTACTTGACGTGTGGCAGGTCAATTAAATAGCTAAAAGAAAAATTCGGTCCCACACCAGTTTTCTGCTGTAAGTGGTATATGCAGCAATGCCTCAACCAAAACGAGTCTGCTTCAGGTGTAAAGTACAGACGGCTGGGGAAAAGGAAACGATGATTAAATGTGTGGGCAGTTTGATCTGGGGCAACTCAGTAACTGTTTCCAAATATCTTGTAGAATGAAGAGACTTTAGATTAAAGGACTGTACCAGTGATATTGCATTTTTAGTGTAGAATCTGCAAAATGAATATAAATTACATTATACAAGACCATAGTTTTCCTAAAAGCAGCAGCACTGTTGTGTTTTGATGATTTGAAATTGAGCGGAGTGAAACGGTCAATCTGCCAGAGAAATAGTCCCCCAGGGAAACATTTTGCTTTTGAATGGTGATGACTTTATTAGCACAGAAAAAGCAGGGACATTATAAGGTGGGTGAGGTCTTAGTTTGAGTAGCGAATATTAGAGAATAATGATCAGTCTAAGAAAGAATACAAAAATAAGGTGCTCCTTGGTGGCTCGCCGGTTAAGCGCTTGCACCATGCGCCAAGGCTGAGTCCTGATCACAGCGTCCTGGGTTCAAATCTGACCCCAGGCCCTCTGCTGCATGTCATCCAATGTCTCTCCCCTGCCCTTTCTCTCTCTCTTGCAACTGTCAAATAAAGCAGAAATGCCAAAAAAGAAATCTTAAAAAAGTGCACAAATCCCACTTAGGCTGAAATTTGCGGATGATTCTGATATATATACGTTTGGGCACTGAAGCTGCCAGTGACTAATATCTTGTGGTGATTAAAAAAAAAAAAAAAAATCCCCCAAAAGGATTCAGTGTTTCCCTCACAGCAGCATTCAACTGAGTGTGTGAAATCCCCTGAAACAGCAGGTAGACCATCATGGGACATTAAAACCACCATTAAATCCAAACTAATGGAATTCTTAAGCACTTGATTTCATTTCGATGTAGTTTAATACGGCGGCTGTGGCGATGATCCACCCCCGCTAACTGTATATCACAGGAAACGCACTGTGTCCGGTAGTAAACACACACGAGGAAGGCCCATTAGGAGAAGAGCTTTAACAGAAACCTGATAGTTGTCTGACTGTCATCCATCCAGGCAGCATCCTCCGGGGACAGCTGGCACCTCACCTGATGGCACCACACACACATTTTAGAGGCTTTATTTTGGTGCGCAGATCACATTAATAATGCAGTGTGTTGGTGGGTTTCAGCCTCCCCGTCTTTTAGCTCTTTAGTCGTTCTGTAAAATCCACTGAAGCCCCCTGGATTTTGAGCTCTCGTCCAAAACGTACAGAACGTTTTTCCTCAGTAATGTTGCTCCCTCCTTTTAGAAATATAGCATGGATACTGGCAACATGTAGTATAATGTCAAAATGATAGTGTGTAGTTGCTGGTAATAGTAAGAAGTTTCACTGGGATGTTGACTGTGGTAATGTGGTGATATGGTGTAAGTGGTGCCTTTTCCTGGTTTTAAAAGCTTTATTACAGTGAAGGGATTGTCTGAGTCTGTTGTACCTGTATTTGCCTCTACCTGCTTGGTCATCATATCCACACATGCTTTTAAACTAGTGGCTGTTAAAGTGGGGTAAATTCAAAAACATGGGGGAAAGGCAATTAACAAATTAGCAAAAAAAAAAAAAAAAAAAAAAAAACATTAGTATAATAATAAGAAGAAAATATCAGAAAAAAGAAAAGCCTGAAAAAGCAACAGAAACAAAAACAAAAGAAAAACAAACTTCATATTAAGCATTTTTTTAATTACAAGAAAACTATCATTCTATTTATTAATATATATATATATATTAAAATCTAAATATATGTACCAGGTGTGAAATCTGTGACACTGAATCGGTGTGGCCCTATGGAGGCCCCTGGATCGTAGTGAGAGGATGGGACAGCCTGCAAGCAGACACACACACACACACACACACACACACACACACACACTCAGGATGTACAGTGCACCAACCAGCACACATAGACATTTTTAGAGGGGGGGACCGTAGCATCCACACAAACAGATCTCAGGTTGCCATACTGTTTATTTAACTGTTTGATTTCCTAGCAACTCAGAACACAGTTAATAAACATGGCAACTGGCAACCCAACCCAGTGATTCCCAAGCTGAGGTCAGGTGACAGGGTGAGGTGGCCTAGGAGGTGTGAGGCGGTCCGCAGCAAAACAAGGAAGAGGTTAACATTTAGAAAGCAGCACAGTGAGACAATATGTAATGCTCAGTATTTTGTTCTTCCACTGTATTGACAGTAATGTGATTTTTTTGTTGTATCTAACAGCATAAATTCCCCCCAGATGTTCTGTCAAAAGGAAGTTTGTGGTGTAAAGCATTTCTGTGTGGTGGTGGCCGGGTGCTGGTGGAAACCTTTGACTCCTCTGCACTGAACTACCAGCGGCTTCAGAGAGCTACCTCTGTCCTCTAGTTCTGCTTTCTTTAGCAAGCAGAAGTCATGGGTTTCATTTGTGGAAAAATCTTAAGAGTGCCATCAGTGCTGTGTTTTTCTGCTTTCTATGACACCGCACAGAAAAGTGATTCAAACCACTTTCCTCCTGTCAGAGATTGTCCCTGTTTTGGACAGAAATTGTCAAATAGCACACTGCAAAAAAAAATCTGCTTTTCTACGAGCCACTTAGTCTCATATTCAGTGTTAAAATCTTATTTTCCTTAAAACCAGCTTATCCCTACAAAAAACATCCTTAAACAAGTGAAACAGCTTTGGGATCAAGTGATTATCTCATTCTACTGGCAGAGTTTTTCACTTGTGTTAGGAAAAATGAAAGATAGTAAGATTTTTAAGATTAAGATGGAGATTTTTGCAGTGTGGATGGTATAAAACTATTAATCATGTCATTGTGTCTCAAACCAGCACTACTAGCACAAACACTGGGGCCATATACATGCTGTTTGATGTAATGCTCCATCCTATTGGGCAAAGATTTCCAATAAATAAATAAATAAATAAAATACATGATGCTATTCATTGATATGTTGTGCAGAATTAGAAAGACTTGCTGTGAACATGTCAACATGAAAATACTTTTTTTGGTTATGAAAACGTACGTGCGTAAGCTTTTATAAGCCAGGCTCTGAGAAATCCTGGCTTAGAGGTTAGAGCGGCAGAACAAAAACAAAAGAAGTGCTGAGGACGGCAGTGATGGTGTTGACTGATGATGGTGATGATGATGGTGGGGTTCCTGGTTTGCAATATCACAGCTGACAGAGAAAACACTGTGGGTGACATGTTTGAATGGATCCAGGTGCTGTTGAGAGGAAGATGCTGAAGATGCTCTGTGAAGGACGTGCCGCCTCACCATGCTGTCTCTGCTGTAACACAACATGACCAGTAAGTTTTCATTGTAATGTTTTAACAGCCTGCATTATTCATAAGAAGCTGTAATTTGTCTTGCATGGTCACATTTTTCAACTTTAAATATGCTGGCTAGTTGTCCCATTGTCATTGCAGGGAAAAAAAGTAGGTTTATAAGATAATGAAACAGCTTTCCAAAATGTTGACTTGGAATTATTGTGAGATTCTGCCAGCTTTACTTTGAGGAAAAAATGTTGAGTTTTATGAATTTTTTTAGGTATTTTGCTGCCGCTGCTGCTGACAGTCATCGGAGCTGAGCGCTCGTCCCGCCTCCCATCCTGCCCTGCTCCCTGCATGGTTGGCTCTGAGGATGATGTTATCTGCCGCAGACTGGCTCACATTATAGGTAACACACACACACACCTACACACACACTGAATTGACACAGACACCCAATGTAAATAAAAGTGGTTGCGTTGTATGTTCTTGTAAAAAGATGAGCAGGATGTCCTGTTCTCTGTTCTTATGTACACACCTATAGGATGACTGGAGTGTAATATTATATCAGAAGTCTCACCTTTCCCTCTGGTCTCTCCAGGCCCTCCATAGTAATGGTCGTAGGATGGTGACTGTGAGCACTGAGATCCCGACTGTAACCACCGTGCCCGAGCTGACCGAGGCCAGCTTTGCCCCGTCCATCAAGGCGGCCAATAGTGTGACAACTGACTTCTACGTCCGAGACCTGGCCATCACCGCTGTGATCTGCTTCACCGGTGAGAACAGAAGAGAATAAAAAGAAAATAGGTCATTAGTAAAAACAACCATGCTGTATCTTTCTTTGTTAACTGTCAACTATTCAAATCAGGCAGTGTTTGTTTAAGGAAGAATAGAGCTAGTATAGAATATCTTTAATAAGGAAATCAGAGTTGAAATCAAAAACAGAAGGTAATGGTATGGTTAAAGCTTGTCTAAACAAAAAGCAGCTGATGGGATGAAGGATCTCATGTAGCTATTAGTTTTGGCACTTATAGGAAAGCTAAAGCAACTGGAACTCCCTGTGCAGAGGATACTGGGAGTCCAATAAGACAGTCATAGGAGCCTCTGCCGTCAGTGTGTGAATGTGTGTGTGCATGGATGAATATGAGCACTTTGAGGGGTCAGTAGACAGGAAAGGCACTCTGGACATGCAGTCCATGTACCACTAAAGCCTCTGAGTGGTGTGCTGCTGTGTTGCAGGCGGCGTGGCTTTGACTCTGCTGGGGGTCCTGATCTGTTACCGAGCGGCTCGCAGGAAGAAGCAGGTAGAAAGTAAGAGACAGAAGCAGAAGGAGGAGGAGGAGGGAGGGAGAGCAGTCGCCAACCATGATGCCAGTCACCGGGATGGGAACGAGAGGAAGAGAGATCTCATGCCAGCCAACAGCAGCCAGCCATGGGACAGGGACGCGACGTGTTGGACCTGAGGCCGAGACCAGCGGTGACCAGTTTAGGTCAGGGCAGGCGGGGGCGGGGGCCAGTTTAGGTGTCCTGACTGCAGTGCTGAAGGACCGAGAGGGGCCAGGCCGACACTGATGAGGCGGGACAACAGGATGGATGGAGGGATGGAGGGAGAGGAGGAGCGGAGAGAGGAGGAGAGTGAGGATGATGATGATGATGGAGGAGGAGCGAAGGGAGGGCCGGGGACTCGGCAGCCCATTCCCTCAAGAGGGGATGTTAACCAGGGACGTTGTTGTGACCGACAGAAAGCCACTCTACATAGCAGCTCTAATTTTTACCCTCCTTCACAGAGAGAGAACAGTCACCCAGGGCAGCCTGAGAACCAGAGGGCCTGCCTGCTTATAAAACAAACAGAGACCTGGACAGCTACCCCAGGATTGATATGGAGGCTCAGAGCAGAGGCGGACAGGAGATATTAAGACTGTGAGGGCTGCCACAAGACGTACGAGTACAGACCAGCAGACAGGCAGGAGAGGTTTTCACAGCAATATGAGCACTCTGCTCCTTCTAATGGCTTCCCTTCTCACTACAGACAGGGTGACAGGGCCTGGGATGCAAATTACAGCCAGTTTGACTTGGAAAGGAACATGGGCAACAGGAGGGAAATGAGAAATGTCACGTTCGACCTGGAAAGCTCCAAAATACTCGAGGGAGGAAAAATTCACAAGACACAGGTGGGAGGAGGAGGGGAGCATGTCCCCGAACACAAAGAGAGAAGAGGAGGAGGAGGAGAGGAGGCCTCTGCGAGGCATAAGGTTCATTCCAGCAAGGTGGTGAGGGTCAAGCTGAACCTGCAATCCGCCTAAAAAGAAGCAAAGTTCATCCCAAGAAGAAATGCGAGCAGGGCCACTCCGAGAGAGGCAAGCTCCAGAGAGAAAAGTCCAAGAGTCCAGAGAAGAGGCAGGACGGGAAGGGAGAGGCAGCTCGAGTCGGGACAACAAACAGAGCAGCAGAAAGGGAGAACCCGCCAAGAGTAAAGCATCGACTGAGAAGGGAGAGGAGGAGGAGGGAGAAGACGGGGATGAAGAAGGAGGAGAGAAAAGCAAAGACCTCCTCTAAACGAAAAAGCCAACGTCCAAAAGTGAGCAAGACTGTCGGACAGCACAGAAGGGACCCGCCTGATAAAAACATCCGGAGACGTCCCAGCACACACCTGGTGATGCGCCAACACAGCCGGCACAATCAGACGCCACTAAAGCTTCAGGGAGCTCTGTGATTGGACAGCAGGCGGGGCTTCCAGCACAGATCAGGCAGGGTCCCGGTGTCCAGCCCTATGGAACCAGTTTGGGTGCTCAGTTCCCTCCCAGCCTGCTTTCTCCCTCCCCTCCGCAGACAGGACTCGCTCCGCCGGCCTGCGTTGCTGGGCCCAGGCCGGCCCACAGCTGAGTGGCAGCAGCCTCTATCTGTACAGGGCGGGGAACTTGCTCGGCAACATGGCCCCAGCAGCTAATTCAATAATCCCCAGCAATCAGCTAACACCATCGGCCATAACGTAGCGTACGCTGGACTCACTTCTCCTGCACCTCTCTCCTAGCGAACACTGTGCACGCTA